>NC_053415.1:3237500-3540000 GCF_016859285.1 Xiphias gladius | reverse complement strand
CCATGCGTCACAAAAAGGATCTCAGAAGACTCAGGATCAAGAGTTGCTGATTTGCATGAAGCTGAAAGGGTGAGAGAGTCATCTCAGAGAGTTTCGATATTCATCAGTCCACAGTCAGACAAACTGTCTATAAATGGAGAGGATTTATTTCTGGGGCTACTCTCTATAGAAGTGGGAACCCAGCTAAGACTCCAAGAGTACGACACCAAAGTGGTCAGTGAGGTAAATAAGAACCCCACAGTATCAGCTAAAGACTTATGGCAGGACAAAACAGAAGAAGCTGCTGCTCTCCAAAAAAATGTCACTGAATGCTGAGGTTCATGTCAAAGACCACCTTGACACTCCAAAACACTAGTAGGAAAATGTTGAAACTAAGGTTGAATTGTTTGGGAAGAACATGCAGGACTACGCATGGTGTAAAAAGGCCCTGCATACCCACAGGAAAACATCATCACAAAGGTGAAGTATGGTGGAAGGAGCATCATGACTGGGGGCTGCTTTGTTGCCTCGGGGCCTGGACAGCTCACTATCATCGAGGGGAAATTAATTCCTGAGGCATCTTACAGGATAATGTCAGGGAGACTTTCTGCCAGCTGAAGCTCAATAGAAGCTGGGTGATGCAGCAGGACAATGAATCTAAACATCAAAATAAATCTACTACAGACTGATTTAAAACAAAGAAAATCCACCTTCTGGAGTGGCCCAGTCAGAGCCCAGACCTTAATCCAGCAGAGATGCTGTAGAATTTCCTCAGAGAGCTGTTCACACCAGACATCCTAAGAATAGGGCTGAGCTGAAGCAGTTCTATAAGGAAGAATGGTCCAAAAACGCTGATGTGTTTATTATTGTAACCATGACAACGAAGGTCCTCTAACCTTAACAAAGTACTTATTTTAACCCAAATTATGAAATCTTCCTAAACCTAACCAAGTAGATTTTGTGCCTAAACCTAACTGAGCAGTGACCATTTCATAAGCTTAACCAGAGGTTTATTATTGTTATCATGACTGGACTAAGGTCCAGTGTGCTTGCCGCCACAGGGGCACAATTTCAGGAGATGCTGCTATGGGTCATTTAGGTTGAAGGCTAAACCACACAATGATAGTTACATTTAAAATTTTACCCCACAAGCCCCCAAAATGAATGACCAAAAACATTGTTTTATGATCTGACATGATCTGTCAGTGTGTACCAAGACAGTTGACAAACAAAACTGTTTTCTGATCTTACACTACTGTGGTTAAGATTTGGTTAGGTTTGCACACAAAAACAACTTTATTAGTGCTGGGGAACCAATTTGGTTTGGGTTAAAATAACTTAGTTAAGGTTTGGGAGTGATCATAGTCATGGTAAAAATAAATGGGAAGCAAAAAGTGGTTTCCTCTGGCACAGTTTTACAAGTGAAATTAAGACACCGGTCTATAATTTGTATTTTCATTCCTCTCTTAATTTAGACAACAGAGATCAGATTAGATCAGGATTGGATTATTTGATCAGTTAATTAGATCTTTCATTAAATTGGGCTACATTCAAAACCAGCACTTCCTGAAAAAAGACATCATGTCTCTCTGAAAGCAGGATGTGGTAACGTGTCAGTTTGCATGCCACTTTCTCGGAAAGTATTGGTTAAATAATATAATGAGGTCCTTTTCATTAATGTTTACATCAGCTCTACTCTTATACTCTAACATCAATAGAAGATTTATGAAACATGCTTATTTTTGCCTTGAAATAAAGAGAAGTGAGGAAATATTTCAGATCCAACAAATAATTTCAACGAAAGGCTAGTAATCAGATGAAAATCCGCGAACTAGGTTGCTAATAGTATATGTCAAATCAAAATGTGTTAAATTAACTTTCAGTTGACCCCTATAGACCATTCTACTCCTAAATAGCATTCCTGATACACGTATTCTATATGGTATAACAGCTTTCGGCAGGCAAACAAATTTGGTCTACTGTAAAAGTGCAGAAGTTTGTAATATTTCAGTGCCAATGTAACTAAGTTAGATTGATAGTATCTGAGGAAAGTTGCCTGCAAGACTGTAGCCTATCTATGACTGTAGACTGTATGTCTCTATCTATGCCGCAGTTTTTCATTATGGTTCAACAGGATACAGAAAACAACAGATTTATAAAACAATCTGGGGAGTTTGCCTTTCCTGACAATGTTGAGATTTATGCCGTGAATTGGCACTGATGGTATCATTTTCTGTGAGCTGGACATCAATGGATGTGAACAATTTTTTCTGCTGTCAAACACTCTCCTTCTCTGTCGCTCACACACATGCAGACACAGAGGACAAAAAGAGCTCTTTCCAGAGAGTGTGACAGACGTTTCATTTCTTCACTTGATTGCTACAGTGTTTTACGCTCCCAGCCCTTTCTTTTTTCAGCCTAAACATCATGCACTGTGACATGACGGCCTTTGCACAGCCCTGTTTTTATGGCTGGCCATCGTTATGATTTTCTATTTTGGGAACTGTTTTAAGGCCTTTTCATGTGGGGTTATTATTCAAATGATGAAATGCCGATAGTCTAACATAAAGAATGGAAATTGTTATTGGCAGATAGTAGTTATGATAACAGCACTGAATCTGATGCACTAATGGCTGTCTCCATGTCTGACTTCAGCCCTGTCTCTGTTTAAAATCACACACAATGAGAAAGGGCGCCGGGAGAACAGTGGAGAATTCAATCTCTCCCTTTTAATCAGTGTCCCTCAATGCTCAGAGCAGTGATAATGGGCATGTCAGGAGCCCCAAACAGAGGATGGGCTAACAGGAGCTTAATGGAAGATGGAGAAGAGTGTGAGAAACTAAAGGCTTAACACTGGGATCAACTTAGTGCTGGGTGGCATTGGAGTTCACACAAATGAGGAAGCTTTCCCAACCTGAATATCTGTCTAAGAGAGAAGGAACAGAAAGAGGATTTAAACATGTGAGTCAGTCCTTCCGTGCATACAGAGCCGCCCAGCTGCTTTAAGGAGCTGCCAGGCAGTAGCATGCAACCATTAACAACCCTCACGCTCTGACAGATGTATGTATGTGCTACACACATTTACATGTGAGCAGAGACAAACACACACACATGCACACACACATAGTCATCCCTGCACTTGTGCTTTAGCAGCAGTTCCCAGCACTGCTTGGGGAGTCTCTAATGTTAATTAATGAGAGGCACCGAAGCATGCAATTCCTAATTAACCCCTTAGAATGATACTGCAAAAGCTTACAAGTGGAAAAACAGTCTAAAAAGAATGCAATTTACTTTTTCAAGACCCTGTTTCCCTGCTACCAATCCATAGGGTTGCAAACCGCTTTGCAGATCACTGGCAGCTGTCAGCAGTATGGCTGATCTTTTCTTCCTTTCGCCACCACGCTGAGTGGCAGGGGAATAGAGATTAATTGACGTGATCATGTAGGTAATTAAGAAAATGAAAGAAAATCAAGGTGGGTTGATGGCACAGCACCAGAAAACCTACTGAACTGAGCAGCGGAGGGACTAGTCATCCAGTGACAAAAACAGGTCTGCTGGCACACAAACATCTATTTGAAAATCACATCATGATTTGGCATTGACATGTAATTACTGTATGCTTAGCCGTTATTAAGAAAATGTGCACGCTATCTTAAGTCCACACACCCGTGAAATATACCCACTAGCATACAAATTCAGTTCAAGTGTGGTAGTATCCATGCCCCACGCAGCTTCAACTTGGGTGACAGCCCATTCATTGGCAGTGAAGCCAAGAGCTTCACACTGCATGCCAAATTCTTGATTTAGAATAAAAGGTGTGGAAGAAAAACAATCATTCACCAAATACTGCCCCACAGCGAGAGTAATGGGATACGTCAGTGCCAAGGTAAGTACTTCACCCAAGGGGAACATTGGTGGCAAAGATCATCTTGATGTTATATGCTGCATCTCCAGTGCCAATACAAATGAGCATCAGAAAGAACAGTACTCATATCCTGTGCTGCAGGGGGCCTGCACGGTTAAGTTCAAGGACATCATTTCCACTAATCATAAGGGAGACTGTCCCCCTCACATTCTCCTCAGAATTCCAGTTTTGTGTCCAACACTTATAGTTAGACATGCAGTTTCATTCTGATTGACTTTCTAAAATCTTACTGTCCAGGAGCCAAAATCCTAAGAAAAGAAGCTCTGAGTTGATAAAAATCTTAATGTGTGTTGTCTACATTGCCAGTTATCAGTCAAACAATCATTACCACGCACCAGGAGCAAAAATTTTGTGAGCAGCATTGAGAATTTCTTGCATTGTCTTTGCCTTGGGTTTCACTTGTCAGTCCAAAGTGAGGCTGCCCCAACCCTGTGTTTAATGGGGGTTGTTTGGGCTGTATGCAGAATGGAAGCTCTACGGACACTCTTTGGGACTCGGTGTCTGCACACCCTCCTCTGCATGGTTTTCTGATAGAATAATCATAAAGGTTTAGGAGTGCAACTAACAGTTGTTTTCATTATTATTTAATCTTCCTATTTGGATCAGGGGTTTTTCAAAGTCTGACAATGTGGGCCCCACCTCAGACAAAAACAGTATAACTGCGTGTGCATGTTAAGATTTGACTTAGTTATGACTCCAAGATGAAGGAAGAATTTAGACAAAAATTGCAACAATTAGGCCCTAAAGATTTTAAAGTACCTTAATGGCCTCCATGAGCTGTGTTTCACAGCCTTTGCTACTGCTGCTACTACTGAGGACCTTACCATTTTAGAACACTGGCATGTCCTTTTCCATTCACACAGTATCTATCGTCTCATGTCTTGATTTTGTGTAATTTAATTATATAAAGTGGCAATCTCAAAGACTCCAGTCCTGGTTGATTTGGCGACACCAGTAGTTACTGGTGGTAACAGCAAATGCGATTTAATACTACAGGTCACAGAATTCTGGGGGCAGTAAAACAAACTATTGTCGTTTTAATAAATAAACCAGGCAATAATTGGCCTTTTTCCATAATTCTGTGAGCAACCGTGATCTGATTTGATACTGGACACGGCATGAGTCTGCGAACAGCAGGGCATAGTGAAAGGAGTTTGTTAGCTGGCTGAGAGGTTGGAGGTGTGCACCCTGTGGCCTGCAGCTCTTCATCTACCAGCTGACTGTGGCTGCTCCTTCTTGATCCATTACTCACTGGAATATTTCAAACTGATCCGCTGTCAAAAATGCTGAAAATGACCTTTGTCTTGTTTCGTAGACTCATTTTTGATGAACATACTACATTTCCTGTGACTGCTTCATAATAAAAGTCAACTCGAGTGTTGCCAGTTAAACGTTTTTAAGGTGAAGTTGCAGCAGTAGGAAATGTTTGGTTTGCATTAGCGGTAACTTAATACAACATGTCTGTGGTGTCGCCACAGACACCAGTTGGTAATACTGCAAATATATAAATATCGCAATACTTTCATCAGTGGGCCAAAGACTCAGTCACCATGCTGTTACCTCATTCAGCGATAGATAGTGACTTAACAGACATTTATTTAAATTTAAATCTTCAACACTGAAACTTTAAATTAAAAAAAATAAAAAATAAAAAAGGCCTACAGTCAAAGTTAATGCAACAAAATACCTGAGACAAAAATAGATCTTTGGTGACTAGAAGTATATTTTAGTCTTCATGCTTTATTAATTTTTGTTTTGTTTTGGATTTAAAGTATGTATAAAGTATTATCTCTAGATAGTTCTCTATCAGTGACACTAGCTAAAAATTTAAGAGTTAGTGCATTGATAATAAAGAAATCTAGAGAACATTTTTAAATCTTGTGTAGGATTTTGGAAGGCAGTAGGACTATTTCATTATTTGCTACTAGTATTATTATGCCCCAAACTCCACTCTAACCTACACAAATGAAACCAGATCTATGCTCTTCACTTATAGTATAGGATCTAAATCCCATACGCTCTGAAAAACAGAGGAAAACAGAAAGTAAAGGAAGGACTTGTAAAAGACATTTAATTTCACAGGGATTAGCAGAAGACTTGCACATTAAAAGGATCAAAAAGTAGACATGTACTCAGACATGACATTGACGGTGATCAGGTATGTTGCACTACATAAATCAAGTCAAGCAGATGATGGGCTGGATGAAAACTGGGATTCTCCATTAGTTGAACCAGCATCAGTCGGCTTATGTCAGTAATTAGGCCAGAGTGGGAAAGCATTTATCATCGTCAAGGACATACACTCGACCAAAGCTATGACTCTCCTTCAGCAGATGTCAGCTCCCATTACTGCATTTACACCTCCTAAATTTAAAAATGGGTAAAAAAAGATACTGTTGCTAGGAAAGAAACTGTAAAAGGACTAAAACTGTCTGCTTTTATGGAGAAGTCCCTCTGGAAACCAACCAGCTTAGCTTGGTAAGTGCACAGGTACAAGACAAATACGCAAATGTACCTTTTCACACAATTACATGTGTGTATTTCTGGGAGCTCCCCACTCAAAATTATACATCTAAACAGTCCAGACGGGATTTATTCATCCATCAGCAACAAGCCTGAAAGATTAATTTGATTGCAGTGAATGAGGAGACTTGACAGGAAGTTTAGCTGACTGGTAACTGAGTAAAGTTTAGTGGTAATTTGTACAAGGTAGAATATTGACTAAAGATTCAATAATAGATTTGCAGAGATTACTGTAGCATTGGTCATTGATTTGTATGAGCTGGGAGGTAAATACACAGCTGCGCAAACGTGCACAAAATTTGACATCACATCTTAAAATGTGTTTGCTTCATCCTGGTCCTCAAATAGCATTCATGTGCTTGGGCACATGGACTGTATAATTGTAAAGGACCTCTAAAGGACGGTTTTCAAGATTATCCTTTTTTCTTTTATTGATTAACCAGTTCACTCTTTTCTTATCAGAAGCTTTTTTATTAAAAGTCTGTACATTGTACTTATGGAATCCTATGGGGGCAAAGACTAAATATGTGCCCAGAACATATTCTGGAATCTCCTTTTGGAGGATTTTGCATCATATATGTGCTTCTGAGCTTAAAACGAGACACTATGTTAAACTTCACTTTACATTAGAGAGAGGGAGATCTAGTAGATAGAAAAGAATCAATTATTTAAAATTAGAGATAATGTGGTAAAATATCCTTAAAGCCCCTGAAAATTGTATTTTTAGAAGTAAGGTGATTCTCTAAACCATTAAATATTAGTAGCTAAATAAGCAACAATCAAAGTTAAAGCTCAGAATGTCATAACAGCTTATATACGGACATTTTCACTATTAAAAAAAAAGCACCTTGCTGAAAATACATCAAATTACTGTTAAGAGGTGAAATTGTATGTGGCTCACATCCCTGCATTCCATAACCTCCTTTAACCCCATGCAACCTTTGACAGACAACTATGGCAGCTAACATGATACATCTTCCTGTGAGAAATGGCAGCCAGAACTCATTTCAAGAGTAAATATGGCTGAAATCACAGCACAGCCATTATCTTTAACTTATGCATATGGTGATTTTGTCAGATGATGTTGCGGTTCTAAAATCAGGATTTTAGCAGTGCAGAGCAGAAGCTTGGAAATAGCTTGGAAGTGACTGCTGCTTAACATGTGGTCATAATGGGCTGCCATTCAGTCTGTATTTCGTACTTGTTCCAACAACAGAAAAGGAAAAACATGAATGAGAACAGCTTTATTGGGAATTCAGCCGTATTAAATTACTGCATATGTGAGCACAGAGAGTAGGACAGAGGCAAACAGATAAAGGGCGGTCCAGCCACATACTAGGTTCTGACCTGGTCTTGTTTTTTCCCTGGAAATTTATAAGCAGAACAACATGACACATTTACCATCCAAAGCCATCAGTCTGCTACTCTATCAGCTGTCACCAATTCCCACAGAGCCGAAAGGCAGATTTCCTTCTTGAGAACATCCACTCATCCACCACTCTTGAGAACTTCCACTCACTACTTTTGCAATTCATGCAGCTTTAGACGCAAAACCACTTTTCATGTTGATCTCCTCCCAAGATCTGAGCCATTTTGGATCGTTTTCTACCCCTTGCCTGTACACGCACGTCACTGATAATGTTGCTCAGGAACTCGATCTATTTATTCAAAGTTTAACATTCAAAAATGCGGCAAATCTGCTTCATCATGTCTGTTTGGGCGTGGTTTGATCAGATTTAACTGACTGTGACCTTTTATCTTCAAGAGCACCTTATGGCTTCCTGGATTCACTGCAAGTGTAAGAAAGTGAGCACTAGGTGTCTTCTTTTGTCCTTGCAATCAGAGGACCAGTTTATTTACCTCAGATTTTTTTTTGCCAAATCCGTGTCATTGAGCAAGACACTGACCACAAACATGGCTCCTCATGTATGTGTATAGGCAATACAAATTTGAGAAACTTTATTCTGCATGAAGTTTCTTGCAAAAAATTGCGATCTGTGTTCCCAGGAGACTCAGCAGTGGCAAGCATATCGTTTTTGACCGTGCCTCTGTTTGCACAGGTCATGGTAGACACAGACAATAATGAAAAAGATTAATTGTTCAGTGATGGTATCACTCCTTCCCAAGAAGGAGTGATACCGTAGCATCAGTTTCAGCAAGTGCTCCAAAACAACATATGTTAATGTTCACGAGACGAAGCCCTTTCACAGCCGTAGAAATTATGACAGAAGCAAAAGAGGAAGCAAGGTGATGTCGTTAAGGAGAAACAAAGTCTGCTTAGGGAGAAGGTCAGGGTGAATGGACGGGTCAACAGAACGTCAAACTTCAACACTGAAGACGCTATTTTTATTTCATGTACACCACTCCACTACTTAGTGGGAAAAAAGCTCTCTACTCGGAAACGACATGAGTTTAAAAATAGCTACACTACCCGAACACTACTGGTAAAGGTACAGTAGTTAAACCCTCTAACACTACTCTCCATATTTTTATGAAATGCATTCATACAGCCTTGGGATAGGCACATTTTTCACTCAAGTTGAAACATTTCCAATTGGTTATGGAAATTCTTATCACATGAATTCCAAACATTTTAATTGGGCAAAAAGATGCAACAGCAATGTGAGATGTCTTGCTACAGTTTATGTACTATGCTCAATGTATTGTCACTTATGTGACTTACACCTTTAGGGACGAGGTAATAACACACTGGATATGTTGTGTTTGAATTATTTGTTTTCCTGCGCACAAAGAAACTGTTGATGTTACCTCACTGATTGCTATTGAGTCTATTGAAGTATTTCTTTTCTAGAAAATACGATGCCCTTCTCTCACCAGATTGTCAATGACAGGCTGACGACGCCTGGCCTGTGAGGGGAGCCTGTGACTCATTGAATCACATGTGGCAGAAGCTGAATGTGACTTTCTCAAGCACATGCATCAGTGTGAAAGGCAAACACATATCCAGGATTCACACCCACGCACTCACAGACAGCAGCTAGAGAGAAGTATGTTTTGTCATTTTTTTGCAAATGTGCCTGACATCAACCAGATGTCTCCCTAAAATCTCTGTACAGATCTTCATCAGTAGCAACCCCACCCACATCACAATGAAAATGAATTTCAGTGTAAGACTGCAGAAAGTTCAGACAACACCGCAGACAAGTGACACTGCAAATGGATACCCTTAATGTGCAGTAGAATGATCATAAATATCAGATTTGTGTGAAATGATATAAAAAACGATTTAAAAAAAGATTATGTGTCTTTAACGATGCAAGGGCCGACCAACAAATGCCAATTCAGCAGTCTAACCTACATGTAACTGGGGGTTATTGTCGTAATCATCATCACCGTGTTCCAGATGAGATGGTGAGGCATCCCAAAGAAACAATGTCCTGGGAAAAACTGGCTCCATTAACCAGGGAGATGGAGGTGTACCTGATGAATCACAGTGCTCTTAGCAGCACATTTAATCAATTTAATTTGTAAAAATCAGTCTGTAGCAACCATCCATCCATAGGCCAATATCTGACCAGTTTTATAATATAATGTAGGGTGTGACTGCCAGAGCTAGAGCTGAAAGAAAAAAAGAGACTTCCTTCTGCAGCAGTCAAACACTGGTTACTATTTACATAGCAGCACTCAGCACTGGCCATGTTACTGTTAGAACAGTCATGGTGACTGATCAGAATGTGTTGGTATCTGAGTTTGATTATATAATAATGTTTCTAACAATATGATATCATAACAGACGTTGTCTGAGTCTGATCCTTCAAAACCTGTAATAATAATAAAAACAACAACAACAACAAAAATAATAATAACAACTCCTTAAACAGAACTGTTAGTCTGTTGGTTAGTTACACACAGTCCAGTTTTCCATGACGTGGATTAATTGGTCTAATTTATATTATCAATAAAATATATATTACATTAAACATTAGGTGAAAAGATGTGTTTTAATTCATGCTTTTAAATCAAATTCCAGCCCAGCAAAGTAAAAATCATCTGGTTTAGCTAGTTGAGCTTGTTGACGCCAAACATAACTTTGTGTCAAAGACAACCTTTTTTAATCTTCTACCTGTGGTGGCTTCAGCTTATATGAACTCCTAAAAGCATGGAGGTGTTTTGCCAACATTTATAAATCTATATTAGGCTGAGAGTTTTACTTACTACAGCCAGCAATGGCAAGTAGAAGTTAAGAGACAAAGCCGGGAGTGGAACAAATGAAAAAATGGTCGGGCTGCATAAGGTCAATAAACATCATACAGTATCTCCGATGAACTAACAGCTAACCCATTCATTGGGCAGTTTTGGTGACTATCAATCTGCAGCAAAAGCCCAATTCACTGCACTTCAGTGTTTACTTATCTTCTCGGGTGGTCACAAAGGGCTCACAGCGTAACCGGTGGTTATGAGCATTATTACTCGAGCATGCAACTGGACCTCACATGGCATAAATATTGATGGAAAGCTCGGAACGAAATGAAAATGATCAGTCATTTTCTACAAAATTATCAGGGCCATGCCAAAATCCATTTGCTTTTCAATGAGGAATTGCCAAAATGCATGGAGTAGGTTACAAACGTTATTCCCTTTACACGAACTGATGCATTAGATGAAATCCCCACACTCACGTGATGGTTACCATGGTTACCAAATGATTTTGCATATGATCTCACATAAATTGATTAAAAGATTGTTTCCCTTAATGAGTATGAGGATTGAGTAAATGTAATATTTCTGTTTTGGAATTCATGCTAAAATCCCATTTCGACCATCGCACATTCTTCTGGTTCTTTTTGCCTTGCTCTCACAAGGCTTTCAAAACACAAACAAAGGGACTGATTGTTTGGTCCGCAGCAAGTTCAAAATAAAGCCTGAATGAACCACACTCAACAAGGAAACACACCATACTTTTTCTTATTGAAGCTCATCAGCAAGGTACTAACTTGCTGAAAACAGATGCTCTTACCCAGCAGATCTTATTTTCAAATTTAGATCAAATTACACCTTACATCTACTAGTCATGTAGTTCATTGTCTTGCTTTCCCCCTTTCTTTCAGCAAAACAACAGATAATTTCATTGTAAATGACAGGGTTTTTTTTTTAGAGGTTTACATGATTAGTTTCTAGTAAATTACTATTTGTATGATCAAAAATTAATGTTTTAATCATAAAAAATATACAAATAAGACATAGAAAATCAACCAGTAATACATTACTGAATTAGAAATGATGAGTGTGACACCTGTATTTGTATTTTATGGCATATTTGTGGTAATGAAATAATCTAATGTTAAGAGGGATTTGTTATTCTACTGCAACCCATTTGCACTTGATTATTCATTAGACCACATGATGTACCCTCTCGGATAAACTCTAATGTAGACAGAGATGAAAGACTTTCAACCAAAAACCTCCAAAGCCTCTGTCTTAGGAAAAAGAAAATCTCATTTTTGCTTCAAATCCTAGCGATCAATCTTCCCTCTCACTCGTCTGTCTGTTATCTTCTCCCATTTGTCTGGGGTCTATTTTGCACCATCCATCCACAAACCACCCTATAAAGCTAACTTTTCTGACTGTCTCATCACACAACATTGCTGCTCTCTCTGTCAAGCCTGAGGTCAGCTAAGGGAATGAGATGGCGTTGCAAAGATAGCGGAAAAATGTCACCTGGGAATGAAATATTGATGGACAGAAAGGCCTTGCCTCTTTCTCTTCTTCCCGGGCGTGGAATGAGAGTCACACAGTCGATGGGCAATAAAGAGGAAAGCCAAAACAAACACACTAATCCGCAGGAAAGGAGACAGACAGAGAGCAATGTGGGAGCCCCACTATCCTATCCATCCTTTTCCTCGGAGGTATCCTTGTCTTCTCCCTCACTTTAAGCAAACCATAATCAGATTCACTTGCACTTCACTTGATGTGGTTTATTTTCAGCCAGAGCGTTCCCGGCTTAACATATGATCCCCTTCTAGCAAATAAGGAATCAATACAATGATCATAAGTAGAGGGAAAATAGATTCCAACATCTGAATTTGCATAACTAGATGTAAGGTAAAGCTAGGGTGAAACATGTCAGCCTTGTTTAAAACCGTCTGCTGGCTGTTTTAGTGAGCTGTAATTACAAAGCAAGAGAGACAGCAGAGAGAGATGTCATCCTCCTGCTGCTGAACAAAAGCAGTCCCATTGTTTGCTTTTGCAAAGCACACTCCGAACTCATCAAGATATCATTAATGTCAAGTAAGTCCAGGTGTGTTTTGTATAAATATATAGTCTGCATCGCAGCATGAAGTAGGAGACAGGTAATACAGGCTGTTTACAAGACTGTCACTCAAGTCACTGTATAATTTAAGTAATACAGACTATCACATTTGTGATGTTTTTTGTCATTGCATGGAACAGGCAGGAATTAAAGCCTTATGAAAGCTATAATCAAGCCTCATTAGTAACAATTCCACATGTTGCTTTTGTAGGGCATAGAAGCGAGCATAAATCTCCTCAAGGTTATTGAACAATACATCCTGCATTTCTACATATATCTACATCCATTTCGGTACTCCTCTCATTCCCATTCAGGGTTGAAGGAATTAACAGCAAAACTCACCATTTATCCATTTGGCGTCCGGGTCATGGACCTTGAACTCAGGTTTGAACAAATCCTCCACAGTCAGTTTGGTGTCACTTCCAGCTTGGTTGTCAGCTGCAAAAACAAGCCATAAATTAAGTTGCACGGCCTTTTTAGTAATATATGGGTACTATATAGATGTCCTCTCCAGTTATTATACATCAATTCTATCTAGCAAGCTAAAATTCCAAATCAATCTTCAACATTAGCTGTCCTTGGTATTCACTCTCACCACTAGCATTTAGATGTTTCCTAACATAAAAACATCGAAAATACAAAAGTCGCCCTGTAAAACATTTGACTCTGGGCACCAAAAGTGTCCTGAGGATACATTACCTGTGTGCATCTCTTAAAGACTAAGCTTTAGAAACACAGGTGGTGCAAGTGCAGTTAGAAAAAAGTACGCCACATTTTTACGTTGTACTGTTTGTTCCTGACAAAATCATATATTCCTACCCATTTAACATTATGGCCGATATAACTGGTTGATTTTAGTGTGCAGTATAAAAGATATATAGTATTAGCATATATGTTAGCCTGTTAAGTGAAAAGACTTTACAGTACAGAAAAGCCAAAGATATGTCTGAGGTACTTTAGAAAGAGTGATGCCATTACAACACATAAGCAAATAAGAGAGCACCAACAAGTTGATTTTTCAGCTGTAATATGTCCTTGGTCACAATTCTTTGATAAATCAATCTGAGGTATCCTAACCACAGTGTTTATTTCTGAAATGTGTGTATATTTAAAAAACTAACATCAGTCGATATAATACAAAACACTGACACAAACCCTAAGGCATAATGACACATGGTTCTATTTTAATGGGTGGGGGGTTGTCAGCCTTGGTCAGTCTACATTACATTACACAACCTTTACACAGTCTTTACCGTTGAGAATCCTGTTCTTTCTTTTTAATCAGCCATGGCTGTGTCCCAAAGATCAAATGACTTTGCAAAACGTGACTGGGGTTACCTGTGGTGACAAGTCCACAGAGATGTATATACCAGCTCTGCACTTGTACAGAGCTTTTTAGAGTCTTTTGCGTACATGCCTGCATATTCCTGTAGAGTTCGCAGCAAACGGCAGAATGAAAAGGTGATTAATGTTGCTTTAAGGTCTGGGTTTTTAAGTGGGATTCTGCCCGGTTAAATATAAACTTTAATCCCTGCAACCTGAAGAAAAAAATGCAATCAACCTTTAGCAGTCGCCACAAGGCTTTCACATTTCCAAGTCAACAAGAAATGCATTGTGTGTCCTTTTAAAGTGGATGTACCTAAAGGCACATACACGACACACACGCACACACACACACACACACACACACACACACACACACACATACATTCAAGATTCATGTGAATGGAAAAGATGCATGTGGAACAATATTTTTTCTCACAATGCCATTTCATATGTTCACTAACATGATCATTACTGGGGTAGAAAATCCTCAAGATGTTCCAGCATTTGCAAACTCCTTCTGAATAGGACAGCTGCTGATTGTGAGCAGAAGAGATGGGCCAAGTCATTTTGAATGTCAGCCATATTGCCTTTCCTTGATAACTCCACACGGCATGTTTGTTTATGGAGGCAATGAAAGTCTAACCAACCGTGGAATAAACCAGGGGAGGATGAGGCTGAATGGGCAGTGGATTTTGATGATTTTACAGTAACTCTGGGTGTTTTTTCATAATTTTGGGAGCAGGTATACAATGTAAAAAGTATTAAAATAGCCAAAAAATTGTAATCCGCTAAGTGGATCAAACAATTGTGAAATATAGAGACACCAGGTTAGTGGTCTGAGGGGTCTCACTGGTCCAAAAACAGTTTTGAGCATTGTGGATATCACATATTAAAAATACTCAATATAGGGTACACAAACAGAATATTTTTTAAGTTACATCAATATCTTCTATTTTGTTTTGTTTTGTTTTTTGGGCTAAATGGGTGCAGAACTCCAAAACAAGCTTAAAATCCCACATATTTGACATACAATAGCTTTTTGAAGTTGATATGGCTTCAAAAACATTTTAGCAAACTGTTACCTATGTACACGTGCAGCAAACAAACAGCAAACATCTGTTAAATGCTACACTATGTTCAAAGGCTATTCGCAAACTTTGTCCATCCCATTTGGTGCAGGTGAGGCAGTTAGTAAAACAGAGGTTTTTCACCAAAAAACCGCTGGAAACAGACTTGATGGGATGAGACTGAACCAAAAGAGTAAAGCTAAGTGGTGTAAAACCAAAAACAATGAGCTGAAAGATGCTAAAAAACTCTGTAGCGTTGAGGGAAATACAGTTGAAAATCCTATGTGGGTTCCTCACAATGACCGACCCTTTCACATTACACATAGTCATTTGATCCATTGATCATATAATCAGATTGATTAGTGCAACTTTAAGTTGGACACCAGACAGAAATCAGCAGTGAACAGAGGTCATGGAGAAAAACCCACACCACCTCATTTACTGGGTGGATCAACTCAGTTTGGCATATTCTTCCAATCTCATCCACAGCATTCAGCAGCTTACATTTCAAATATTTTGGAGGAGGCAGCACCGCACCGTACTTACATCTTCATCAGGAGAAGGATAATCTGTTCATCCACAGCCATTCAAGTTTATAACGGGCGAGAATTTTAAATGTTTAGACTCTTACAGCATTAAAGACTCTTGTTGAACTCCAAAATACTTAAACCTGCATTCATTTATTAATTCTGTTGTAATTTTGTTGATTACGATAGAATCTGTGGGCCCTGAAACCAAAATCATGAAGTTAAAGAAGCTTATAAGCTTGTTAGGGCTGAGCGAAACTGCAGAGCTGGGTGAAGATTCTCTGTGGGATTGCCAGTATACACACTACTAATAGTCATTTGATCCATTGTTAATGTCGAAAATATTGATAAATGCTGCTTTAACGTCTTAATGTCATGCAAGGCAATTCTGCATGATATCACATTGTACATTCAGTTCTTGTTGTAGACTTGTAAACAATGTTGGGACAGAGTCTTTGAACAAGCAACAGTCCTCCAACCTAAATGACCATATAGGTTGCTGGTCCCTATCCTCGAAAAGGACCCATAGGAGTGTACCAGTGACAGCTGTACTGGACCTTCATCATCACGGTGACAATAATAAACACCCAGTCAAGACTGTCAAACACTCGTGGATAAAGGAAATAAAATGAATTATCGGGGAAACAAACAACGTTCTCCTGCGTGGAGTCCTGTGTTATGTCGGCCCAACCTCCTAAAACTGACTCTGGCCCTCTTTAAACTAAGTCACCTGACTTCTTCCTTTGCTCCTGTCATAATTACTACCAATGTTAGAGGTCACCACGCAATAAAACTTACGTAAAAGTCAGAATAAGCTACTTGCACAGACGGCCTATGGGTTGTTTTTTTTTTTTTTACAGGACAGTCTCCAGAATCTGCCACAGGAGCATGTAATAACAGATGTAAACACAGGGCCTTCCAGACACAGAGCAGAGAGCAATCATGTGCATTACCTGGTGTGAGGAGGATGACAGACATGGTGATGAGAGAGCAGACCACCAGGATGACCAGCAGAGCAATAGCAATCCCCTTCCAGTTCCTCTGAGGAGGACTCACCCCACCAAGGTCCTGCAGAGAGAGAGAGAGAGAGAGAGAAATGGAAGTCAGAGTTTCATGATGAATACAGTCCCTTCTCCTGCTGACAGAGGCTTGGCTAGATGCACACAGTAGTCTCTTTCTATTCCTTAATTTTTACAGATGGGATACGTACAAACTTAATTGTTGTTATCAACACCTTAACAGACACCACATGTAATGTAAAAAGCTACATATTTCTTCAGGGGCAAATATGAAAGCCGAATCATATGCAAGCATAGCAATGCAGCTCCATCCCGATGATCACGTTTTAGACACCGTAAACGCTGTCGGTGTTTACCATACCTATTAAAATGGGTCACATTGAGGCTTTGTGTTTTCAATCCAGTCCCCTGCATGGTGATGGGCTTTGCATGAGCCACCTTGTAAGCCCCAAAAAAGGACACTCAGAGTGTCTGAATCATGTTTCAGTGCTGAAAGGCTGGAAAGTACTTGCATGGTTCAATCATTATGTGGTCAACCTTTCCTTCAAATCAAGCCAGAGTTTTTTCCAGAGCTCGACATCAGTCAGCACGATACCGACGTTGAAGTGACATCTTTTCTTACATCTCAGAGCAGCGTTCTGCCCCATAAAGGATCTCGTATTGCTTGTTTGCTTTCATCTTATAACTGAATGCCCTCTTGTGGCCGCAGTAGGCTGCTGGCTCTGTAAACCAAGTTGACCACCAGCCGTTGCATAGGTCGTTTCGGTCATTTCCATGGGCGTGTCCCACTGAGAGGGGCGTCTTTTGGGGACGTTGTTGAATGCCCCATCGTGGGTAACCCTGGGATCTCTGACGGGTGGCTGGCCATGGCTAGCTACAGATGAGCGTGCTTGTCAAGGACGCCCTTGACTCAGCTTCCACCCTTCTGACATTAATAACGACACTGCGCACATTATTATACACATGCGCAGATGCTTGTGGACCCTGTACTTGTGCATTAGAAAACTACTTAACCAGTCTTTTATTCCAAAGTGTTAACAGGTAGCAGTTCAAGTAAACGAGCAAATGAGACTGTGATTTCTCATCTCAAATCACCATAAGTTGTCCTAATAAACAACATGGTAAATGGGTGACGACGACAAGTCAGGGTGTCTTGTGGAGCATTATCACTCGAGTGTGTCACTTTCAGTTGTATATATTTTGAAGATTTACCATAGAAGTGTAGTCTGGGGTCGGTTGGCTCTTAGTCACCTCTTGCCTATCTGTAAAAGTCACCGCATCCCACTGGAGTAAACTGTGTTTGATATTATCTACAGTGGAATAGCTTTCCAGGAGAGTTCGTGAAGCCCTTTCCTGCAGCTCCATGTCTGCGTCCTTAAACTGGGTCTGCCACCCCATCTGTCGCCTCTGATAAGGTGAATTAACCCTCCCACCTATAAATTTCTTCACTCCGCAGCGTCCCCTGGCCTCGGTTGCCCACAAAACCCTGCAGGTGAAATGCAGTGATTACTGGCTACCAACCCACTACTACACCTTGATTCGCTGGAGGGGAGGGACAACCAAATGGCAGCCAATTAGAGCTAGGGCCTGCTTTTACTAGGAAGCCTCTCTTGATATCTCGCTCAGATTTTCTCTGAAATTCATTAACTGAGTACTTGACATGGTGGTTTAAAAGCAGTGAGGCTCACTTTTTTTACCAGTAGTGACTAGAAATGAAATACCACCGACTGGTGAGCCAGTTATAACTAAAGTTAACCCCTGGCTATTTAGCACGCACCACAATGTACTAGACAGAGTAGACAATGTTACCAGCCACAAGAAACATCTACCAGTCATTTTGGCTGCTTATAATTATTTTTTTCATACATTGAATAACACGTGAACATGAACGTCAGAGTACTTGGACCTTCTTAAACAAACAGGAGCTATTCATTGTCACCATGACTCTAGATACATATTACATGGATGCAGTTTTTACATTATTCACAGCCCCCATTGGACTCATACGACTGATCTATTATCAGGACTTGGACCACTGCTCATTTCATTAACAGCACAAAAGGCTGATGTGCCCTTGAACACTGACTACAACTTTAAATTGCCCTTGTGCCTCCATGCATGAGATTCTTTCTCCCTCTCCTCTGCACTTTCTCCCTGTCTCATTCTCTCCCCCAATTTCCTATTCAGCCACTTTTGAATCATCATCCTCAATTTATTGACCTAATTATGAGCAATGATAGAACCACTAAGAGAATTTTGACCAGCTTAGTCTCTTCATTACCATTATTGCAGAAGCATAGAAAGGGCCCTGATAAACGGTTAGCCTACCAGAAGGAATGAGACAGCAACTGGGCTCTATCATAATCATTAGACCCTCATCAGAAGACATTCATTTCTCAATAAATCTATGTAAAAAAATAAATAAAAATAAATCTATAAATCTATGTAAAAAAAAAAATGAATTAGCTAAAGAGTATTGTCAGAACCTTTACTCTCTGACATTAACATGAGTTGATTAGACACATTATTATTTTAAAAGAAAATAAATAAATAAACACAATAGATGTCATCTCTACTGGTATACTAGTATGCCACATTTGACCTCATCAAAACCATCAGACAACAGTACTATAACTGAAGTTGAGTACTTAAGAATATTTTCTTTTCTCAACTAGCTATTTTTTTTCCAGGGATTTTCTGCCAGCATGTCATTCACTTTCAGAATGTGTTCACTTGCTTCACATAAAGATGCATGCTTGTAAGTCTGTAAAGGGACACATGGGGTTATAAATGAACTCCTGACAGGCTTGGCAGTAAAGCCTGTGCCTTCATTTTTCTGTGCCTGATAGGAAAAATACAAGGACAAAGGCCTGCTCCTTTAAACATATCTCTTTACTTGACCAGTCTCCTCCATCCCTCTTAAGCATATTCAAAATGACACCAGGATAACTTGTAGAAGTCTGACAGTTATTTTACTGCTTACTTGCTTTGCCATCTATGAATGTGTGGGTTTGTTGTGCATGGGTATTATTAGCTGTTAACGTTAGACTTTATGTGTAGTCTTTGCTAAGGTGCTTAGGTTGCCATGTCATATCTGCAGTGATTGCATAATTCCATATATTTAAATGTCAGAGTAAAATGTCAAAAGTGTTGCAACAAAATTTTTACAAGCAACCCCTTACTGTGGTGCTTACTGTACACACAACTGGAAAGTACAACAAACCAACCTACTGACTGAGCAAACACTAAAACCTATATCCTTAAAGACAGAGGTGGAGAGTTTTAAATTAAGCTACAGGCACTTTAGATAAGCTAATCAGTTATTCTACTTTAGGTTAAAGTAATAATCAGACATTTTAAGAAATACGCTAGCTTGAGGTATAGTATCTTGAAGTAAGTAGCTGTAAGTTTTCTCACTAGCTGGCAAGATATGACTTGAAACTGAGAGGTTTCAACAGAGGTTTCCCGTTTTTTTTCAAACACCTTTTAAGGTATGTACAGTATATCTCCCTGGGCAGAGGCTAGCTTCCCCCCTTGCTGCCAGTCTTTGTGCTAAGCTAGGCTAAACACGCCCTGAATCAAAGTGAACACAGAGATTAAATTTGTATGAGTCTGTACCTACCTTCTTGTAAAACAGTGAGCATATTTAAAATTTTTCTTTCTTTTCTTTAATTATTACTTTCATTATATTTCTGACATTACCCTCAGTGTGTAAGAGTAACTCGGTAGCTTTTTGGTAATGTTGGTATAAAACAACCAGGACGTAATTTCTTCTAACAAAAGATTTGGTCACCACTTTGAGGAGCATCATTGCATTGGCAGAGTATATATTCCTTTGATATTGTCAGAAGGCTAGATTCGCTAAATGTAGTGTGACAACTACTTTTGCAGTAATACTAATAGTGTTAAACATACTGTATGTTGGACTTATACCTAAGACTGGGGGTGTTTTTTGAAATGTGTTTGACATCCTTCAATCATCTGTTTTATGGAACATATATACCTTCATTTTTAAAAATAAAACAATAAACTCATAGAGAGTTGTGTGATGCACTCAGTCTTTTTTTTTCTCTGGCAAAGTGAAGGGTAATCTCCACAGGCAGCTGTTCAAATCACACAAATCTCCCTCCGTCTATACGTTTTGAGCTCTATGTTATTGATCATGACCAGCGATTTTATGAGCTTTCCAGTTTCACCATGGGCATTTACAGTAGGTAATACATTGGGCTGGGGAAATAAAACAAATCTATCAATAAAAACGGATGTTTTATTCTGTTAACTCGTCATGGAGCTTCCTCTAACTGTCTTTCACAAGTTGACAAGATAATGGAACAAACACTGCTGCTCCTCACAATTTTTTCATCTGCCCTGCACTGCACTTGTGCTCTTGCTCTTCTGCTCTTGCACTTGTGCTGTGCACTGAGGGCGGGAGATGATGGGTACCGGGACGCTTCAATTATTATTAGCTCAAAATTTCATAATGCAAAGGGCCAAGTCTTCAGGTGTGCAAGTACAAAAACAGGGAAAAGAGGAGGAGGAAAAGAAAGGATGTTTCATTTGTTGCAGCTGGCTAGCTAAGTAGCAATAAAGCTAATGCTAGATAATGATGCTAAGATAGCTGCTAGAGATCGGAGGATATGAATCGGAATGGAAAGCATGCAGTGGTGGAAGTATTCAGATCCTTTTACTTGAGTAAAAGTACCAATATAACATTGTAAAAATTCTCCATTGCAAGTAAAAGTCCTGCATGGAAAACCCTATTCAAATAAAAGTACATAAGCATTAATAGCAAAATGTGATTAAGGTATTAAAGTAAAAGTACTGGTGTGGTCCCTGTGACTGATACATTATTATATATGACATCATTAGATGATTAATACTGAAGCATCAGTGTGGAGCAGGTTTTTGCTGTTGGAACTGCTGGAGGTGGAGCTAGTCTGAACTACAGTTTTATATACAGGCACGTCCGATAAATATGAGGAGTTCTGAGATTATTAATTGGAGAGGAAAGAAGAAAAAACAAAGACGCACAAATCTTTTTCCAGTTTTTGGACTTTTTCTCTAATCTTTGATTTTTGGTGAGATAGTGGATCATTTGAACATTTATTGAAGTGAAACCATGTGAGAAGTTTAGAGGGAAAGATCACTATTTGGTGGAGCTGTTAACAACACATAGACATCTGAAATGTGACCCCAACTACACATTGCTTTTTGTTAGACATCAGAAGCCAAAAAGGTTGGAAACCACTGGTTTCATCTTTAACAATGTGTTGTATTTTAAAAGCTTGTTACATTATCCATTGTGTAAAATCTTCATCTTACAAGGAACCAGTAACTAAAGCTGTCAAATGAATGTAGTGGACTAATAAAGTGGAAGTATAAAGTACCATAAAATGGAAATACTTAAGTACAAGCACCTCAAATTTGTACTTAAGTACAGTACTTGAGTAAATGTACCTAGTTACTTTTCACCGCAGCAAGCCAGTAGCTAGCTATGTGGATAACTGCTGCTTCCTGAAACGTAAGACGCTCCGCTGAAATTTTGCTGACCGATATCAGTTATAATGGCTAATGCTGTAGCCATTGTACCACTGTGGAAGGAGTGGGTGGTGTTGAGGCAGTACTGGTGGGTTTATGTGGTGGTGGTGGAGTGGGAGGGGGGCACCACATCCTAATCTCACCTAGGGCGCCAAAATGGCTAGAGCTTGCCCTGAAGAGTCCCATTCGGACTGGATTTATTTTCTTTGGGGAGGTGGGTTGATTTTAACATCACCTGTGCTGGTCAGTTATTTTCAGCATGTGTGTGGGTATTTTTTCATGTTTGCCCCAGTAATAACACAGCTGCAATTAGCTACTGTTTTTGCTGGTCCTCTTGCGATTTAAAATTTTTTACCTGTTTTTTAGCCTGTTTTTGTTTACATTTTGACAAACTGACACTATTAAAAGTATGCAGAATTAGATAATAGCAATTCTTGCTTGTAATGTACCCATTACAGTACAGACAACCATCAGATACATACTGAAGGACACTTGAAGACCAGATGATTCTTCTTCAAGTGGATTTATGGATGTTTATTTGCAATAGACTTCAGAGATAATGATATCCTCTGGAAGTGTAAGTCACACTGAATGATTTCAATATGTGTTTCATGTCTGTGTGTTATGGTCTGACTGCGTTATGACTCTAAGAGGGAGGAGTATGATTTTTGACTCAAATTCAACAATGCAGTATATTTGCCTCACATCTCTCCCTTCACCCCGCCTCAACTCTCCTGAACCCCTCTGGGGAGGCTTTTCGCTTCCTCTTTTGTTAATATTTTATTCCCCACCTCCCCTGTAATATTAATACCATCCAAATGGGGTTTAGGAGGGTTACAAAAAATTAATAGGAAATCATAAATGTATTTAAAGTGTGTTGAATCACAGTGTCCTGGCAGAGCAACAAGAAATACCACGTGTCTGCATGTGTACAAATTCTGGCCTCTTATTTTACTTCCATCAGTTATTATTTATTTATTCAACTGAGACAATGATTAGAACCCTCTGTTAATTTATCTGACTCTGATTGTAATTCTACCTGGCTCTCTCTGGGACAGTTCCATCACACTCAGTCAATACAATCAATTATTCATCAAGTCAAGCAGACCACAGAAAATAATGGGGCACATTTGTTGTTAGGGGCATAGCCGAGTGAACAGTAGTGGTGATGTTAATCCGTGCTTGAATTCCAGCAGGATCTGAGGAACTGACACCACCACTGCTAACAATGAAATATTCAGGGTGTCCACAGGAACATTTTTAAAGTGAGGAAAGTTTGTCTTCTAACTTTATTTCATTGCAGTTTTTCTAAAACCAGAATCTCATTTATCCATTTATAATTTACCGGGGTACTCCAGCAATTTATCATTGCACTTCCATAAAGTTGGTGAATTTGCAAGGGACAGATTTTAAAAAGACTGCTCAAAAACAAAGCACGAGAGGCCAAGATAGTCTGACTTCTGTCCCTTCATAGCAGTGCTTCTCAACTGTCTTTATTAGACCTTCCCTGCCATGTAAATGCCCATAACTTTCAAATGCCATGGTCCCAAATTGTAATGCAGACTTTCTGTTTAAGAAAAAAAAAATCCAAGTTGTAGCTTAAATGATCCTGGTGACATTTGGTGGTTATTTTCTCACACTTCACAAAGCTGCTACACATAGGACAGGAATGGGTTCCATTTCGGATCCAGATCCAAGTTGGTAAAATACCCAAGTTCCTCTGCGGTCATCCAATCCCCTATCAAATATTTTACTCATGTTCTCTATTTTGTTAGTCTCTTTTCTAGCTCTCTCCGACACTACAGGCTACAAAACAACTACAAAATGTAAGATTCGCAGGAGGGTACTCACAGCAAAAGGGCAAACAACAGGTCCTTTGTTTAAATATCTACCATCCAACATGTTAAAGTAAGAACTTGTAGAATTTTTGATAACTTGAGAGGGACGAGTGTTCAGTCTCAGCCCACAAGCGTTGTTACAACATATTCTGTCAGATTCTGTGACCTGTAGCATTGCGACGAGTTAGTCTTAAGATTACGCATGCAGTTTTGCATGCAAGAATGCATATTACTTTCACTGTGGTTTATTTCACTTTAGCTTCTACATGTTCTGCAGCTGCAGCACAGCCCCCAGTGAAGAGCAAAATGAGGACAAGGCCTAATGAACGTCACAGAGCAGTGACAAAATATGAGGTGAAAGCCCTACAACAGCACAGTAGAATGTGCATGGTTTAGGTTTGATTACCTCAGTTTCAGTTAGTGTCAGTGTCATGCTTGGCCCCTAAATCAAATTTAAGATGAACAATTTATCAATGTGATTAGAAGAAGCTAGATTCTTAACCCTCGACATATATCTTTTGTCACATAAAACCCTTGAAGTTTGTTTTTGTTAGTGCGCTGAGTGAAAAAAATAACGGTACATTTGCTTCATTCCCCACTAAGCAAACTACACTTAACGAATCCATAAGTGATTTGAAAGGATTTTAATTTGAAAAGTTGATTCAGAATTGGATTCTGATTCGATAAAATCTTATAGGACCCCATCCCTGGAAAATACACATCTGTCTGAGTGAAACTTTCCATGACTAGGATAATGAACTTAATGTGTAAAATCCGTGGAGTGCCCCTTTAAATATTTACCCACAATTTCAGTTAAGAGTATGTCAGTTGTGGGAAGATTATTTCATAAGATTTTCAATATTTCATGTCTAGACGACATCTGCGTTAAACAAAAACAAAAAAAGCAGTAAAGAAGATGATAGGACAATAGGGAAAAGGTCTCCCGCTCACTGCAGAGCAGTCCCTTAACAACCATATGGCCAAGCTGTGTGCTAACTAAAGTCATTTTCTGTGATTACATTATCTATCTTTGAAATAAGAAGAATAGCCTACAAAACCAAAAGAAAACAACTTAATGGAAAGAGTGCATTACTACATGAGGCCTATTTCGAGAGCAGAGAAAAAGTTTGGAATTGAGCTGTGTTACTGTGAATGTTGTCAAAGGGGCACTCCCTGGTTTTTTTTAATTGACTAACAGCGCTTTTGGGAATGTGTCAGCTGTCGGCGTCCCTTCATGCAACTTTTTTACTTTTAGGAAAGTACACTGTTTTTCTCACCCTCCTCCCCCTCCACTGGAGACAATGAATGAGACCAGCCTGTCAAAAAAAACAAAAGACAATGACAGATGTTCGTTGTGTATTTTGGACAGCTCTGCACGTTGGGATTCACTGTCCTCTCAGCTGTTGTTGAGTGTGATCTTTTGTTGCCGGCTTCGCTGCACTTGAAAGCTATAGGAGATGTCAATAATAAGCTAGAGCACGGTCATTTAGGCTGACGAAGACTGTTGTTATTTTAACGTTAAACAAATACTGCATGTTTCTAACATGATCAGCTCCTAGGCAAACCCTACACATCCCCCTGTACTTGTTGTACTTATTGCTGGCATACATCTAATTTTCAAAGTAGGAGAGAGTGAGAATGATCAAACATTATGTAAAATTAGAATGCTAATGCTGCCTCTGAGGTGTTTGATTAATATTTCTGCCATCTTCATCAAACTCCTGCGGATATCCTTATTCCCCACTGGCTTGCTGTGCATGTATGTGTGCACACCCGTACATGCACATGCAATACTGTTAGAGGAGTCAGGCTATTTATAGAGCTGTGAGCTTACCCTCTCCTGGACTCTGACCTTGGAGAGTGTGACAAATGACAAGCAGCATTTCAGCAGAAGCTGAGCCATTTTAACAATGACAGCAGGTCATAGAGGGTGAAAAAAAATAATGCCATCTGCACAGGCTTATTTTTGTTTACCCATGAAATACCATTTCGCTCTGCCTCGTGAATCATTGACAGCCCCAGCCAAAGCCGTGCCGGGGTCTTGATGCTTAGCATCTGAGATTGAGCCATTGGCTAATAGGAAATGGCAAGCTTAGCTACATGTTGTCATCTTATTGTATTTAGCATTATCAGCCTTGCCCTGAAGGACACTGCCATTGGCCTTTAGTCCCTGTGAAATAATGCTCAATTAGTCACTGTCCCTACCATATTGGTTTCAGATACAAGAGGCTGTTGACTCACAAAGCAGTGCAATGGTATTACTGAATATTAATATGAATGCTGAGATTAGCTATATAGAAGCAATAGAATCGCAACATTAGTTACTGGCATTCCAGGGACTGTGCTGCAAAAAATCACTTGTGGCTCACATTGTATATTATTGAGCTCTCAATTAAGTGATAGAATTTAAAGAAAGGAAAAGCAAGGCTAATGGTAAATGCTCTGTGAATGTCAACCTCTCATTTGAGGAGCCATTTACCTGTTTCTTTTATAACTTCTCTCCATGGCTTCACAGTTATTGTAAAGGCCATATTCACAATTAGCACCGATTTATTTGCACTTTTCTCCCCCAATACTCCATATACAGTTGAAATGGGATGATGCTTTTATGCTTCTATGTGAATACCTATAAAATCCCTTTACTCAAAATAGGACACAGTCTCAGTGCATACTGTACATCATTCTATTTCTGTGTCTTTTAATACTGCCAACGTTTTAATAAAAATAAGTCATTTCATAATTCATGAATCAATAAGCTTTCAATATGAACAGAAGATTAGCTCACATTACCTATACTAAATGTACACAGTAACTGCTGCCATACTGATTACAGTCTCTGTTAAATGTATTGTATATTCCTATCAGTAAGCCTCACATAGAGACTTACATCATCAAAAAAACTAACATAAGGCTGCAGCATACAGGCCTCCGATTTGTAAAACAAAAATATTCAAATCTCTTTTGTCACTAACATTAATATTACAATGTTTTACTCATGAAAACTGCATTGTTTTGATTCTCTCCTGTCATTTGCAATAAACGGCAGAATTTAAGTATCTTTGCTTCTCTGTTTTTGCAGTAAAATTGTTAATGGGTGAAAAAATACACCTTGTTATATTAGGTAAACTGTGGCCTTGCACACCTTCCTCGGGGATGTGTATGTAACTGTCTCTGGCATATTTAAACATAATATGACGCAGTATCTCTGCATATCTAAGAAATACTCCTGAACCATCAGTAAGTTTGCCCCCGAGCTGGCTCAGCCTTCACTTTTATTAAGCAAATGCCTCGATTAGCCAAAGCAAAGTGAAGTAACAAATGATGAATAAGTGAAAAGCAAAGCAGTGGAATTTGTACCAACCTTCAAACAATGAGTTAAAAAGACAGAGGGTGAAAATTCTCAATTCTCAGATCAGGCAATTCAAACTCAACATTAATATACTGTATATTTTCATTAAGTGAGATCACGGGAACAGTCGTACTTCAGAATGTTCAGCACATTCGAAGACATGATGACACTTGTATTTTTCTTGTGATGTAAATGTTGGATGTATATTTAG
The DNA here is from genome assembly GCF_016859285.1 of Xiphias gladius. Classification (NCBI taxonomy): domain Eukaryota; kingdom Metazoa; phylum Chordata; class Actinopteri; order Istiophoriformes; family Xiphiidae; genus Xiphias; species Xiphias gladius. The sequence continues at coordinate 3,512,427 of NC_053415.1, read as the reverse complement.
GCTGTGTTTAAATGAGTGAATGAATAAGTGTTTAAATCAGGTGGTAGTTTACGTAACCTAATATACATATTTAATAATAATATCCCCAGCTGCGGGATTAACATGTGGCAAACATGATGCAAATGTGTCTGTCAGGTTGGGTTTGCTAGTGGATAAAGAACAGGAAGAAGGAGAAACAAATACTTCAGTAACATCTGTTTGACTTGTTTATCTGAACTCCAATGCCTTCAACAGCATTGTTCACTTACAGTGCTATTGAATAATAAGTGAGAGAAAATTTACGAAACAATACACATACTGTATGGGTACTTGTGAGTGCTGGAAGAAGAATAATCTTCTTGAAAGAAAGTAGCAATCCAGACTGGGATACAGGCATTTGAGATTAAGAATCAGTATTTACATTTTGCCTAGAGACGTTTTAATATTCTTTATTTTATTAAGGTTTAATAATTCTAATGCCAGCCTCACTGAAGTCTCTGATGCACAAAAAAAGGAGCAATGCCTGATATTATTGGACAAACAAAGGCCGGGCGAGGATTTAAGGAAATGAATTCATTGGCTCTACACCATTATGGTGGATAAATCTAAATTCAAACCACCTAAAGTATATGAAGGAAACAGGCCAATAAAGCAAATTCCATTAATCAGCTTTTTACTTTGAATTTTCTCTGCACATTTAAATGTGATTTTCTGTCATTTACATGGTGAGCTCCAAAGCCTTCGTCTGTCCCCTGCAGTCAAATCTCTGAATGCAATTAGACAGGGTTGGCTACGTTCCTAGGAAAATTACACTCTAGGCTCTGGGTAAGATTTTAGCCATTTCCGACCCAATTCAAAAACAAATCTCATTTATTAAAAAGAAATAAAAACCGAAAGGAGAACCTGACATGAGCAGGAATAGCCACAGAGGCTCATAGACATGGAGCTGAATGTGTCTGTGTGAAGACAGGAAATTGTCTCTCCGTGTGTGGTTGAAAAGTGTCGCTGTGTGTTTTTTTTTTACTTATAGGGTGACATTGGAGGATTCAGCAGGCACTGAGCTATAAAATTGCTAGTTGAGAGGGAATTATTGGGGATGGAGAGGTGGAGAGGGAAGGACAGCTCAGCAGGGAGTCGGATGAAGAGGTGTGCCTCAGCAACTGATTTGATCATCTCACCATCGGTGATGTTTACAGTGGCTCTCCCCTTGGTGATTATGTAGTTTTTGTGTCTTGACAACAGAATACCTAAAGGCATCTGCCCACTCTGTCACACCAAGTGTGTTAGAGTGGGCAGGGCTGTGTTGCAATAAAAAAATGAAGACAATGGCTGCACTGCATAACACGACTATTACCCTCAAGATCTTAATCAGCTTAAGTTATTACCATGACCCTTACATATCCTGGGGCTAAGTCTGTTGGTGGCCATTAAAGATGGAGTAAGCGATTCTAATCCAATACAGTTTTTGCCCAATTCAGCGAATATCTACTCATGGTCTGCTGGCTCTTTGTTCTGTGGGTGCGCTGAAAAAGAATCCAGTGTTCTTACACAGCCCTGGCTCTGTAGATGGAAGGAACGTCTACAGGCGAGTATGGTTTTGTCCTGTTTTCTAATGTTTGTGAAAGCGAATCCCAACTGGTTAGCTAGCAGGCAGGCACCTGTGTCGCATTGGTGTGCCTGGTAACATTAAATTACTTGCCCATGGACATTCGCCTACTTTCTGGTTTGCTAGGATCTGTTGTTGGTGTGTTGTTAGCTATAGTAGCAGGAGAGTTGTGAGTATCGCTGTCTGCAGCTGATGTGCTGGCTCCTTGGCGATGCACATTCATGAATTAGGGCGGCGGGGCTTCTAAAGGAGCAGTAAAGGGAGGCATGCATTTGTTTTGCTGTTTAATGCAAATGTCAACGGTTTTTCTCCAGAATCGTTTACTCCACACTTAATGATGTGTACCTGTTGTGTCCCGATTGAATTCATTTTCAAGAGTGTAAAGAGCATGCATAGGCTTCATATTGTGAGGGGATTTAAGACTCAAAATCTTGCCTCTCAACAGACCCTCAGATTAGTCGAAAGCGGTCAAATTTAATCAAACTCGACTGGTTTCTTCAACTGGGATCTGAAGAAACAATATCATATTATTTGAGCTGGAGCGGACCTGACCTGGGTAGAATTTATAAAACACATCCTCCTCATGAGACAACAATATACAGGTTGTTCTTCGTCTTTCAAAACTTATATGTATTATTGTATTGTATCTTAACTGTATCTGTTTTCTCTTCCGGCACCCTTAGTGTCGGATTTGACTTTGGTAAAAATTATCCTTGCGAGTATTTTATGATTTTCCATATCTTTGGTAAAGGTCTGGTTAAGTTAAGGTTACTAAAACTTCTAGGTTACAGTCTAGGTTAAAAGAAACTAATGTTGACTATTGTTATTACACAAATATGCAAACCACAGTTTCGCCTTGCTTTGGCGACCCAACCATTCCATGCAGCCTCTTCCCTAAAAAGTTTTGTTGTACTACATCATCATGCCACTTCCATCTTTGCTTCACAGAGACAACAGTCATAATTCACTTCGCTTCAAGGGCTCACTTTAGTTGTACTGTAAACATAGGTCATTGTAGGCATCAGTATAAAAACCAATGCTGTTTTTGTTGAGGATAGTCTCGATTTTATAAGCGCCATCAAAGCATCGTCCAGCAGCTGTTGCAGTAGTAATAGTTTATGTCATGATGGTAAAACAGAAATATTACATCATTAATATGCTGGTCGCATCAGAGAGTAGGGGACAAACAACTTATATGGTTGTTTAGGTTGGAGGACTGGTTTTATATTTAGGTGTATCATATAATTAGACAGCAGTGTGTACATCATTAGGTTAGTTCTACAGATGCCATCCCAACTGGAAATTAAAGGTAGCAAAAGTCATTCTTTAAGTTTTTTCATTGTCAACAAATCCCCACACTAAAACTAAAAATGTGGGGAAAAAAATCCATCTCTCATTTTCACTTTCAGATGTTTCTACCCTGCCTTTGGTATTTAGTTCAAACTGAACATACTGAAGGTGAAAATCTTTACAAATGGTTAACAAATATATATATATCTGAAAAGGCTCTGTAATTTCCTGAAACAGCCCGGCCCTCAGACAAGAGTAAATAGTGTATTTGTTGAGGACTATTTTTAGCTGTAGATCTACACATTCGGTGCTCCAGAGAGTATTTCTGGCAGCAAGATGACGTATTTGGGACTGTCTCGAAATAATTACAGCTCTATGGAGGATTAAGACATAGAGGACTTTGGATACACAAACAAGACTTGTTTTTTTTCATGGAATTTGAGTACAAAAGGAAATACAGTACTGTGCACAGGTTTTAAGTACTTTAGATGTTTTAGATTCTTATCCATCACATAATACCATCAGGGAGGCGTCTGATTGGTCCCAGATTCATCATCGTCATCATTATTCAGATTTTGGATGTCACAATAAACAACTGGACAGTGTTGTCCAGTGTATTGTTTTGGGTATGCTTGACTTTATTACACTTAAAATGCGTAGACATTACAAGCGAAATGTCCTGAAAGTGGCTTACTATTTATGTGCAATCCCACGGGATCGCGTTAACCCATGGAGTCATCAGATCTCTGGATGTCAGTGATATCTTGATTCATGTAATGGCAGCTTCAAAAACAAGCCGGCAAAAAGGGTTAATGTTGCAAAGATCCGTTTATGAGGCAGTGGGTTGAATTACATTATTTCTGCTTTTACGCTAATTATGGTCAGTAAAGTGAAGATCAGTCTTACTTTATAAATTCGATGTTTTAGCGGACTGAAGAAGATAACCAACAGCCTGCGCTGGTGCAACACCAACAGGCAAAATGTTGAATTTGAAAAGGGAAAAAAAACCCGCTGATTGAATGACTATATTCAAAAATGAATAATAGCATTTTGATAATACTGTCTTATTTATTTTTTTCAATGCAGTATGGGAGTTTTTTTTTTACTTTTCTATGCTCTGCAGAAAGAAGGGTGTGCAAACACCTTTCCTGCATCATTCTACAGTATATTGACACTAACTGGCAGCCTCAGCAGCAGCGGAGCACAGACAGCAGCAATGGACATGATTTACAAGGAGGGACCAAGATAAAAACTGAAAATTTAAGAATTTCATATAAAATGATTTCTACTGATTATTACTGTAATCATGCTGGCAATAGACATCTCATTCAATTCTATTTTCCTCAGCATGGCACACCTAAATTGTGACAGCCAAGCAGTAAGACACAGATAGGAGCAGGGCAGCTGAGCCAGAGGCCCAACTTTGAGTGGGGAAAATGAAAAATGTAGCCCATTTTAGACATTTGAGGAGGCGCTCCTGGGCCTACATTTCACCCTGGCATCGTGGCAAAACAAATCCTACCCGGGTCAGTACTGCTGGAACCATTTGGGACCAACCTTGGAGTTCGACAACATCGGTAAAATCTTCCAAAATGTTGCAAAATTACTGACATGAAGACAAATTCTCAAGAAGGATTACACAGTATATGATCATACCGGAGCAACATAGGACTATGTTCCTCTGGTATATGTCACAATAGCACAGATTAGTTTTTAATCAGTTTTAAGTAACTTTTCTTTGTTGTTACGGACGTTGTTTCTATCAGCTATGATAACATACTCACTAAAAAAAATAGCTGAAATCTGGGAATGTGGCAACATTGCAACAACAAAGAACGCCAGGGGAAGAAACATGAGCAGTCACGCTATCAGACAGGTTGCAAACTAACCGACAGTCTGTCCAGATTATCTAACCCAGAGGATTTAAAACTGTGAGGCACACTTTCCCACAGAAGCGCGGAAGAATTGAGGGGGACGCATAGCTGGGGAGAGATGAGGCAAAGACACTGCATGAGGTGAAAGGGCCAGGTGTATGCCAGTGTTCTAAAGGAAAGAGGAAGTTAGCTAACTTTTGTTTGGCCTGATGATTTGGCCCGCTAATCTATGACATTAGTTGACAGTATTAGTTTTAGCATTCTGTTTGTACACTCTCCCAAACACATTAGGCTAACAGGGGAGTCAGGTCTCTGGCTGCTTCAGGCTCGTCTTACTTTATACTGATAGGATCCAAGTTGTAATAAACCTTACATTTTCTTAAGACTTGTGCAGTTCTCATTGTTCTGACACCAACTGTTACAACTGATGTGAAACCTGTTACCTGCTCAGATGTGGTGGTCTATCTGTCTATCTGCAGAGTGCTACCTTCCAGATGAGCCGTTGATTATCTACCCTGGGGAGTGAAATCGATCCCTGCCTGCCCTCAGTGCTTACTATAAGTCCTGAAAGTGCAGAAAACCTTGTTTGCCAGAAACACTCACTTCATCTGAGCTCAGCTGATGAACTATTGGTGAGTAAAGGCCTGGCAAGCACCACCTTGTCAATATTAATGAGAATAACATTCATGGAGTAAACTAAAAATGATCTCTCTCATTCCATTTTCGGGAGAAACTGTCCCAGTGGCATATATTACATGGAATTAATGAACACATACTGTAAATGTATGATCGGCAAAATTTCATGGTTTATAATTAACTTTGGTTCATTTAGATCATAAAGTATCTGTGTGTGCTTGATGTTAGTGTCTCAACTTCATGTTGTTGGAAAGCTGACGGTAATGTGCATCAGTAAAAAAAATATCCATCTGCACAAAGAAACTTTATCCGCTAGTGGCTCTAAATGGTATCACGAGGCAACTCTTTCAAAAATCTCAACTTCAGCGGCCAAAAAACCTAACATCCTAACAGAGATCTGCCAACCCTCTCTAACAGCAGTTCGTGAATTAGTCACCAAATTTAATCTATTGATTCGTGTACATAGACACAGATGTTCAATTTTTTTTCGTGACACTGAGCGCCACCTTCAAACTAATGTATTTCAGTTGGAAGTGTATCTTTTTTTGAATGGATGAAGCGCTACGTTCATTAACAGCATTGAAGGCGCCAGGAGGTGGTTGGGGTTGATGGCTGGTGTACCACACGCCAGAGACCAGGCTTCGAATATAGAGTCCTTTCTGTGGTTAGATTAGTCCATGCACACGAATCAATAGATTATATTTTGCGACTATTTCACGAACTGCTGCAAGACTGGGTTGAAACTGCACACAGAATGCTCATGTTTACCAAAGTAGGCTGTATATGCCATTATACAGGCTCAAATAATAAACAACAAAGGAAGTACTTGCATCAGAGAGAGTATGTCTCCCAGGACATTTGTTGTTGTAATTGCTCCCTTTGTTGTTGCTGTTGTTCAGGAGACAATTCTGTGGTTCACTCTGGAACAAGACTCGTCCTTATACCCAGCACTACAATTAAAACTGGGCAGCGAGGGTATATTTATGGCATCTCAATTAGAGCTGATGTTTTTTTCCTGAAGAAAGCTGCCTGAGGCAAGGGTAAATTTGTAATACATTTTTGAGACCAGTGCAAAAAAAAAAAAGACATGCATCTACACAGAGCCCACATTCACAGAAAATCTCAGAGTAGGCTGTCTGGAAGATACCATGCAGTTAGTCCTGAACCCATCAAATCTGAGTGGATTAAGGTAGATGAGCTGTGTGTTTTCCCTACACGCATACACGTACTTACAAGTCACCCTGTTTCCCCCACACACACACACCTACACACACACACACACACACACATACACACACACACAAGGTCTGACGGTTCCCTCTTCCTAATTCCTGTTATCTCGGGTTTTACTGCAGTCTGTTCCCTGTCTGTGTCACAACTGATGACTCAAACTTTGTAATTGCCTTTTAATCCTTTCGAGGATAGAACATGTGTCAGCATTGGTTAATTCGGGGCACCTGCCGCCTCGGGATACAGAGGAAAGCTTATGACATGAAGGTCGCAAGTGTGAATCACCACACAGGCTGGAACATTTCAGACAGAAACGTCAATGTGGAAGAGTTGCTACCAACCTTCCCTTAACAGATGTCTGCCCGGTGCCTTTGAGCAATGCATAATCAGAAGACAGAAGACGTCGTAACCACTGGATTAATGCTGAGATTGAAAATAAGGATAAAAGTAAACCAAAAAGAAATTAATCCAAATCTAAATGCAGTTCACAGATGGAAAATGTGAAAGCAAAGCCTGTGTCCCTTGTCCCCTAAGTACATTGTGAGTAAGCATATTTGTGGTATTTTTGAAACGCACCTCTCTGTGAATGATCTCAGTATTCAGATCAGTACAGATGTGGGTTGAACATTTATTAGGATGACCTTATAGTGCATTTGTCCAAAGACATGTCCTGAATTCAAATTGGCTGCTTTAGTATTTGCAACAAACCTTCTTCATAAAGACAATCTTTAAGGGCCTTCTTCTAAAATTCCAATCTTCGCATGCCCTTTCTTGGTCTTTCTTTCCCTTCCTCGAATCAATTTACTGTGAACTGTCAATGACCTACCCACAGAGAAAAAGGGAAAAAACACTGTTATCAGCATACAGCATTCATAGATACTAACCCCGCCGTATTTACGTCATTGGATGTAAATTGTGATCTGCAGAATCATCCAGTATGGACATAATTCATAGGGATACTGGGCTGGGAAACTAACAGCATCAGTTGTTTCTTTCACTGACCCACATTGAAAGACTTGACCTTATCTGTATACTTTTAGTCCTCCTATCAAGGCAAGGTTATTCATACCTTTCAACAGCAGGGTAATTAGAAGTGCTTTACAGAAAACATTAAAAAGGCATTAAGACAACATATCTAAAAAATAAACAGAATAATAAAAGTCAAAGTGCAGTCATAGTGTAGTGCAGGATATGAATGAACTCATTCTAAATGTAAACCTTTTTTTGCCATTTGGTTTTGACATGTCATTAACTTCTCAGGATGATATGCGAACCCGTTAGCAAACAGTTGCTTATTTATACATCCAGCAGTTACAGAGCAACATGATCATTCAGTTGGAGTTTTGTCTTCTCTCTCTCCCTTTAGCTCTGTTTTTTGTTCCAGACCGAATCCTGAGGGAAATATCTGAAATACCTCTGATAAATGTTCCACTGTGTTCACCAGTTAGTCTTGACTGGGACTGTCTGCTGTTTGATGCTGAGCACGTAGTGTATAGTAGCTTTTTAGAGGTTTTCCTCTGAAAACAGCTGCTGCTGCTGCTGCGGCCAAAAACGACGTTATGAGATGCGATGAGAGTGAACCAGAGCAGTAAAGTTGTGGTCTGCACAGCTATAGCTCTGGTTGAAGTTATGGGCATCTGTGAATTTTAAGCACAGAATTTAGAATATTTTCAGAAATTCATTCAAATTAACTAATTATGTATTATCAAAATATTTTATTAAAGTGTCCAAAGTTACTGAAAAAGAAAAACTTTTCATATAGTAAAATAAAAATTAAAAAAAAATCTTGCTTGACATAATTATTGGCACCCTTTTAATGAATTTAAATTAGTTCTTCAAACAAAGTAAAAAACAAATAAGACACACCTGTGCTTAATTTCCAGTGTTCACATGACCTGAATTAACCGATGAATGATGGTTTTACAGCACAAAAAGAGGCTGATTGTTACCAGTTTTGTTTTTCACAATGGCAAAGACGAGAGAGCTGTCTGAGAGCATCAGACATGCTATTATCAAAAAACAGAACAATTCCAAAGGCTACAAGGCAATCGCCAAAGATCCTGAAATCCCTGTTTCAACAGTTCGTAATGTTGAGGTTAAGGTCATAAAACTGGTGTTGAAAAAAGGCAAGACTAATGTTTGCAAAACCGTTAATAGATGAGCCACAGTCTTTCTGGGATAATGTTCTATGGACAGATGAAACCAAAGTAGAGCTCTGTGGGAATGCAGCACTTCAGCTTGTTTATAGGCGATGGAATGAAGCCCATAAGGAAAAGAACATCCTACCTACAGTAAAACATGGTGGAGAGTCTATCATGCTGTGGAGCTGCTTTGCTGCCTCTGGTACTGGAGGCATTGAATGTATCAAAGGAATGATGAAATCAGAAGATTACCAAGGCATTTTAGAGCGAAACTAGGTTTGAGGTGAAGGTCTTGGGTCTTTCAGCAGAACAACGACCCAATGCAGACATCCAGCAGCACAAAAGAATGTTTGAAAAGGAAAAGATGAACTGTTTTAAACTGGCCAGCAAAGAGTGCTGACCTAAATCCCACTGAAAACCTTTGGAGAGAGCTGAAATCTGCCATTGCAAAAAGGACTCCTGCAAACTTAAAGGAGCTTGGACGCATAGCAATGGAAGAGTGGCAGAAACTACCAGCAAACAGGAGCAAGAAGCTTCTACATGGCTACAAGACACATTTAGAGGCTGTCATTGTTGCCAAAGGTACTGCAACCAAATATTCGTGAAGGGTGCCAACAGTTGTGTCTGGCATACATTTTGTGTTTGTATTATTTAACTATTATAAAAGTTTTGTCTTTTTATTCTTTTTTTCAGTAACTTTGGACATTATATTCAATATACTGATTATACAAAACTGGTTAATTTGCAATTATTTCTGAAAATGTTATAATTCTGTTCTTAAAATTCAGGGGTGCCAATCATTTCAAGCAGGTCTGTGAAAAGTGAGCCAAAACTCACTATGCAGCTCTGTAAAGCTGAGGGTGGCTGCAGTTTCAGGTGGTAATTCTCTCTAGGTTCATCATTACCAAAGACACTCGTTTTCATAATGCTATTTGATACATTGTAAATATTAAAATATTGCTAAAATTGTTCACGAGTCATTCTTGAGTTACACCATGACTTTGTCTTGATAAAGCCAAAGAAACCTGTGTGTATCTAAATCTGTCCTGTACTTCACAGTCCCATCTCTGTGTATTACTCAAACCCATCTTACCTTAGCACATTTTCTTACTTCATTTTGTCTTCTCCATCATCCTCTTGATCCTCTTTATATCAATTGGTCATTTACTACATTGTGGTTTCCCGTCTTCCCACCTTTGCCCTCTCTTTTCCTCTGTATTTTGCCTCCTCTACATCTTTCTCTTAGCTGCCCTCTACTCATTTCTCCCCTCATATTGCCCTCTAAGTTCTGTATCTCTCATCCCTCACAACCCCTTCTTCCTCTTCTTTCTTCTCCTTCCCATTCTCATCCTTTCGTTCTAACTCTCTCTGAAGCCATTGTGAAACAGCAGCAGAAGCCTGGGCATTTTCTCCATTAGTGTGAAATACATTTTCCCAGGCCAGAGGATCACAGTGTGTGAAACCAGTCTTCTTACTCACAGTAATGTAGGTATCCCTTTCTCCTAACACCTGCCTTTTGTCCCTGGCACAGACAACAACAGTTCTATTAACAAAGCAAAGGAGGACACTCAGTCAGGGCAGGTGGTAAGTCTATACACCCCACTGACTGCAAAGAGCCTGGACTGGCCATAGGGTCACTCACACAGGTCAGCCATTCAGTCAGCTTGTATTATGTCTGTGGCTAAAGGAGGCAGTGACTCAGCTTGAGACCCGCCAATGTCAAATGAGTCAGTTTGTTCTCAGGTTTTTCTTTTAGAGAAATTAGAGAGAGCTTGGCCACACTGTCCAGTTTCACTGCCAAGAGTGCTCCAGTACACCCATTCAGTGTTGGCTGACTGGACTTCCATACTTTCTTTATGTTTATGAAGAAAAGCCGGAAAAGTTATGATTTTTGAAATCTAGGATGAAGTAGTTAAGACTGGGTCGTGGTGTCATATCCACAAAATGTATCCACCTGTCTCCAAGGCTTTTTTGATATTTTTTAACAGTATCAAGGTTTGCTATTTAAAAAGCAAAATCCATCCATCCATTTTCTATACTCACTTTATCCTGTGTGACTGGACAGGTCACCAGTCTATCATCAGGCTGACATAATACAGTGGCAGGTAAACTATTTGGACAGGCCATTTTCCATTTCGCCTTACCTGTTTGTCTTTGGCTTGTAGGAAGAAACCCAAACAACTGACAGTCCACACGGACATGAGGAGAGCATGTGACCACAAAAAAGCTCAGTCCAGCGATTTCAAACCCAGAACCTAAGGGCTGTGAGCTGACAGCGCCAACCACTCCACCACTACGATGCCATTAATCCTAATATATTGCATACATTTGCGTCACACCCTGTCAAAAGTGTTTAAGTGAGGCTTGCTCATGAACCAATCGGTGAACCTGTTCACTAGCAAACACAGCTCTGGTCTTTATGAGCAAAATGAGCTGTGCTCTATCGTAACTCCTTCCTACATGTTGTTCTGGCAATCCAAACGTGCCCATCAAAATTACTTTGTGTTGTTCACCTGTTAAGGCTGCAAAGAGTTCACTGTTGCCTGTGTTATTTATTGGTTATGATGCATTTGTAAATTTACATTGTAGTTTTTTGACCCTTGACCACTGTTAAGAGGGTGGCGCTGATTAGGAATGACGGTCGTATAACAACATCAGAATCCTGATGGACAGTTTAGAAAAAGCACAACCAGCTATTTCATTCAATACATTCTTCTTCATTGCCTTTCTGTAATGACTCTATCATATTCGACATCATCAGAATTCAAATAAAATGCATTTTGTAACCAAATTTCATATCATATCATAAAATATTGAAATTAACTATTGTTATCCTGAAATAGAAAATGTGCAATATATATACATTTGTGGCTAATAACGGACTTTGATAGTGATATAAATACAAGTAGCACAAAAATGCAGCTCTGGCTTGACATTTTCTTTTCACAAATTTGAATATTGGGCCTTGTTACTGGTTTCTTGCATTGATGAAGACATAAAATATCTGTGTGCCCTGTACCTTAAAATGCTGAAGTGGGATAATCATTTTGAAGGATAGATTTGGATTTTTTTTTTTTTCCAATTCTATCTCAGAGCAACAGTCACATGGTATAAATGTTGAAAGAGTTATGGGTCACTGCAATCATTCCTCCAGTCCATACGGACCACAACCACCATTATTTTAACATTCATATGCCATATGAATGTTGTTCTAAAGTAGAGTTGAAAAGATCTAAACCTGGCTTTTCATGTATTTTTCAGATACAGTGTCAGTGTTGTTCTATAACTGGACAAAAAAATGCAGGAAATCTTCAAGCTGGAGAGTTATAGATTTGTGTCTTACAGTTCCCACCAGTGTTATGTGTTTTGGAAGATATTCACATTTCCTTGCCACTCTGACTAAACCCCAAACAAAACGGGCTTTCAATGCAACAACAGTTGACTTAACCGTAGCAAAAGCAAACACACTAGAAACAGAGAATTAGTTATCCTCCACCATGCAGATAGCCGCTCAGGGCTCAGTTTTCTCCTTCACCTGTTATTTAAAGATCCCCCAACGTTTTACCCTTTTGTGAGTCCCTCAGCATGGTCATGCAACTTTGATGAAGAGTCACCCTGTTAAGAGCCTGCCAAAGAGCTATGTATACAGACTGTGGGTTGACACAGCCTGGGACAGTAATAGCTCGGGCTCTGCTAAGGCACTCCTCTCACCCCCAGCTTTTGCACACACTTCGCCAGCCTGCACAAATCTTATGCAATAACTTCCACTGACGGCCGCACAGAGTGATCAAAAATTTACCAAGGCTTTTAGACCGTGTACAGTTGGTGTACTGCCATTTTTAGCCATGGAAACATCTGGCTTTGGGATATTTAAATTCTTTGATTTTCATGATTTTTGATATTGACTCCTCAGAGGGTATGTAGCATCATTCATATATATATATATATATATATATATATATATATATATATATATATATATATATACAAATATACATACTGTTTTGAAGTCAGTACACACAATAGCGCTTCCAACGACGTAATAAAAGTATCAAAACATGCAGGCTGCAACGACAGCTCCTCTCAGCCCTGTTCACACAGGACAGTATCATCACTAATCAATTCAGTGTAGGCTGCTCGCACATAAAATCAACAAGGTGAGGGCCTGAAACGGCCTGGGGGCCACTGTGCAGTATCCACCGAGCCTTAAATATAGAGAAGAGAGTACTGAGCGCCGAGAGCTATCATATTTCATCCACATCTCATGAGGCCTTCTAATATTTCAGGCACAGAAACGCAATTATGAGGCCGAGGGTTTGATTTCTTAGAATAATAGGGCTACGTGGCTGAATTCAATTAAGAGCACCCAGGATATATTTGGCTGTCTCTCAGAGGAAGACCCAGAGTGAAAGACGAAATTTGCATCATTGGTCTAATAGAAAAAAGCGCACCGGCTGAGTAGAGGTTACATGTGCCCGGAGGACCACTGAGAACGTTTATAGAGGAGAAATCAATAATTGATGGCGATAGGGGCTCGGCGGTTCGGCGCAAACACAAGTCTGGCGTGTGTCAAGTTGCACACGCCAGGAAAAAAAAGACCCTGAGCTCATTGCAGTGCGCAACGCCACCTGTAAGGTACCTCAAACGGGAACATTTAACCCGACCAGTCTAATGACGGCGCTGGAAGGTGCCGAGATTAGAGACGCGGCGCTGTTGTGGAGTCACGGGGAGCGCAAGTGCGAAGGGGAGAAATGCGCAAGCTGTGGCTCTTCCCACTCTTACAAAATGATTTTACACGACTGTTCTCTCTCAAGGTGTCGGGGGCAGCTGGCAGGAGGCAACGGCTGAATTACAATTCGCCCCGCGCCGTCTTCCTCTCTCTGCCCCTCCACTGACTGTGCATGTGCCCACGGCGTTAGCGGTGCCCGTGACCCGGTCCTGACAGCTGGCAATGAGCTCCAAGCACGGCTGACGACGGCTGGGTTGGTTTTTCATACTGGCGTGTGCATCCCAAACTTGAATCAGCCTCGCTCGCTGTGGTCGCAGCCTCATCATCTGTGTGGAAAAACTGATGCTAAAGGAGACGAGCGTCCAAAGGCAAAGCAGCCACTCAACTAATGCCTTTTTACACATTTCAAACACTTCACCTCATGTATATGCAACCAGCACTGGCTGCCAGCCGGCATTCGAACAAATCAAACAAAGCTATATGTTACTGGTATATGAGTTGACCTTGCAGAACAGCTTATCCTACAGAGTGTAGAGTAATGCACATGCATGAAGTGCAAGAAACTTGCAGATCGAGTCAAATGGAAAGCCAACTGCCCACCTCATCCTGCTGCGGCTGGTTCGGTCTCTGACTCGGCTGCTCCTTGGTAGCTGTCATTGTAAACTCCTCGTATGATCAAACTTGGCCGAATCCGGAAGAGAAGCGGCCAGATTCCCCTTTGCCGTGAAAGAGGAGAGAAGAGGGGAGGATGCGGCGGCGGGCACAGCCGTCTTGTCAAATGCGGAATCTTAAACAGGAGCGGAGGAGCGGGGGGACAGATCCGTCACGATTGAGTATCTGCGAGGTCTTGGAGAGAGCGTCTGACGAGAAGCCAACGCAGCCTGTGCGTTCACATCACCCCCCCCCCAGCGAAGGGAGGGGAGTTTCGCACACGCTCGTTATCGAAGCGAGAAAGCCGAAGCCTCCTCACGTTTGACCACCCTGCCACTTCTCGTGCACGTCTGGGCGAGGAAGCGGTGGGCTCAATAACTCTCTCCCCTGTCGACTCTCAGGGATGCTGGTATTTTGGAGGGTGAGGGGATATAACAGAGAGGGAAGGGGGGGGGGGGGGGGGGGTGCTCAAGTGGTGTTGTGATGGTTTCCCGGCGAGGGTGGGGGTTGCACTGGCTGGGTCCAAAAAGACACCGTTCACGCTGAGAGCGCAGTGTGAACTGCCTTGCTCGTAGAGCGGGTCTTTGCAGACTGTGCAACTGAAATTGTGTGACGGTTTTCTTAACGCAGGCCTATGTGGTGAGATCCTGCATCAAGTCCAGCCGGAGCCTGGAGCCGCGCCGGAGCTGTCCGCGGTGCTGACTGCCCGCTGCACGTTCATCCCGCACCGAGCTCTGGCCACGGTCTCAGTCTGACGGCTGCTCTCTGGCTGGAAGCCGCGCTGGTGTGTGATACAGGGGGTATTTAGTCGGCCTTAAGCAAGGAGCTTAAATGGTCGATAAAACGAGATTCAACGCGGCTCGCCGCAGCTCAGCTGTGGGTTGTTGAATGCGTGCAGGGCCCGAAATGCAATTGCGTCGGTCCTCGGAATGCTTAGCGAGCTAAACGACACCTGTGAACCCGCCGCAGTGTCAGACTTACCGCCGGGGCTCGTGGGAGAGCAATGCTTTCTGCGGTCGGAGGCTTTCAGGGGCTGCGAGCCCACATGCCGAAGCCTCGCAGTCAACACAGCGGTAGAGACATCAGCTCTCTGCCGGACAGGAATCGATATTTTATATGTGCCTTTTGACGTGCGCGTTGAATTACCGCGCTTATTGGGGACTGTGGGGCGTGAAAGTCTCTCTCTCTCTCACACACACACACACACACACACACGCTCTGACCAGACGACACACCAGGGGTGGAAAGTAAATCCGTAGGGTCACTCATGTGCTGTAGGCTACCTAAGCACAGGGAAATTTGGAACTTTGTACACCCACTGCGTTTATCTTATAGATGAAACTGCCCCAAAGTAGGCCATATAAAGCACTTCCAATCCGCTTCCCTTCGAACAGATCCGTCATTAAAGTCCTGCTCAACTGTTGGCTATTCAATAATAATGATCCAGATGTGTGACGAATTAACACTGACAGACGCCATTCTGCAAAAGACTGTCCCACTTTTATTATTATTTGTGTTTAGTAACTTAGCAACACTTTATGTCCATTTTGTTGGCGATACTTTTGAGTACTTTTACTCCAGTACTCAAGCTGTGTCTCAGTTCCATACTACATACTTTTTTTTTTTAAATGCTAATGTAAATGTATATAGCACATACTATACACTAATCTGTATGTTACTGCGTTTTGCAGAGGGTATACAAGAACTCAACATACTTTACACATGCTGCAAGACTGCAACTTTAGATTGCCACTGTAAATAAAACTTCATAGAGACACCAAAATGTTTTTCGTAACATTTAATGTTTTCAATATTATTATTATTATTGATTGTTATTCTTTTTTCTAGGTTTTTCCTGGAGCTTTTCCATCATGTCCACAACTAATTTTAATGTTCTCCAGCTGTAAGCAGCTTCTCCCTTTCTTTTTTGCATTGCATTGTTGGAGAATAATGTCCATCAACAGCATAATTAAAAAAAACAAGAACCTGAGATATACATACTGCTTGTTCTGAGTGTCTTTTTTTTTGCCACATTTCTAGTGTGAAAACTGCTCAAGAGATGCAGGGAATCAGTATGTAGTCTATGTTTGGGACACAACTTTTGTATCATAGCCTATATAACAAACTACTAAAACTAACTAAAATCTCGTCACTTTTATCATCAAGTGAAAAGAGCACCATTCTTCCAGAAGATATTTGGTGTTTTGTTGATGGTGCCGGAGCATGCTGTCTAATCTGTTGCTCTAAAATCCTGGGTTGAGATCTGGTGACTGTGAAAGCCATGAAATATTATTCACATCATTTTCATAAACCCATTCATTGACCCCTCATGTCCTGTGTGGAATCACCTGCACTCAAATTTCCCTCATTTGTCAGTCATCTCTAGAGGAGAGATGGGATCACATCTGACAAGAGAGGAGTAGAATATAGCAGTGCTGAAAACCCAGCCCGCTTGTATTATAATAAAGGCCCAAATCGATCTGTGTGCTCCATTTTGCAGACAAGGGTAATCAATCCACTTTGAGAAGTAAGTTGGTCCAAGTCGGCCTACGGCAACACTCAGTGCTGCTATTGCAGCTGTATTGTTATGCGAAGCAGACCCTATAATTTAGTTAGCACAGCTACTCTCTTGCAGCAATACTTGTTTCGAGATGTTTTTGTTCTTTCTGAGCTCTTGTATAATGCCTCTTGTATACGAGTACATATAGTAAATATCTTGTACCGTTTTGAATTTTTGCCGCAATCTAGATTTTCTTGTAACTTCAGTTGTTATGTCAATCAGGGCCAAAATAACCCGTTACAGGCACAGGGGCAGATATTTGTTATTCTGCCCCTATTCTCCCACATCCATCAGTTAATCTGCCACTTGAGTCTGCCAGTCTGCAATGTTTTTCTTAGTAACTGTTTTCCTTTTGAAACAATGGGTCTGCGAGATAAGACAGAGCCAGACAAAATCCAGCTTCTCAGTGGAGCCAGATTTTGTCAACTGAAATGACAACTGTCATTAGCAGATTTTATCAGCTGTAACTTCGTCCGTAACACTAGCTCCATGAGTTGGTTGAAAGAGCTGTATGAGGCTGACTTCTTGATGTTTTCTAGCTGGCACATATTAAAATGAGTATTCTGTAAAAGTTGTCCTTGAACTCAATGGCTACTTAATATCGTGCTAAAAAACTGTGGCTAAAGCTAATAGGTCCCTGGCAAAGAGTCAGCATTCTCACTTAGGTAATAATCCAAGTAGAAGACATGGAAATAAAGAGTAAGCATTGTGTATCTATTGCAGTGTAGACCTAGTCAGTGTGATAAGGACCATGCCCATCCTTGGCTGCTTAGCGGACATACTGTACTTGTTCTTATTTTCAAATAGGATGTTTTCACTTTGAACGGTTCAAGAGTAAAGACTTTCAGGATGGGGTATGTGTAATGCTTAAATTCTGACAGCATCCAGGATTGACTGGATGTGCCAGCTGTGAACAGGGCTTTTGTTGTAAACATAACCTGTACATGCCCACACAAAGTACTGTAGTTATTTAATGATACTGTTTGCTAACTCTTAGCCATGGACGTAACGCAAGGTTACTTTTGTAGGTAGTAGTCTAACCAAGCATGCTCATGTTTGCCGCTTATGAAAAAGACACCCCCCTTCAAACTCTTTAAATGCTGAGTACGCTTCTTACTACAGCCGCATGAACACCAGGCTTTACGGGCCTGCTCTGTCTTCTTCAGGTGGATAAGCTGTGATTGGACAGTCACTGTTGAGGGAGAAGCTTATCGCACAGTCTACAAAACAGGGCCACAAAATGATCTGATATTGCATGAGCCACCTTAGCAGAAATTGTGAGCGCATATTCCCTAACAAATTTGCAATCAATCACATCACCAAAACCATCACTCATTGATGTCGATAACCATTTTAAAACGTAAAATAGGGCATTTGCTCTTCAGAAAGGAGAACGTATATCAACTCGAATCTCCGCATCCCCTGTCAAATATTTCACAGAACTGAGAGAAATGCCAACAAAAGACCTTCACATTGGTACTGAGGGCAATCTAAACATCTCTTTCACCCAAAACACTGATGCTCAAATATTGACATCTTGTGTTTGACCTCCTGTACCTTCAGAATGTCAGAGACGTGAAATAATTGTCAAGTAAACACTGTGTACCAAATGTACAGCATGGGGTGGTCATCTTTGAAGGTCAACACCAGTGTTGGATCAGACAAAGAATTGTGAGGAAAAAAAAGGAAAAAATCAGTTTCATTCTATGTGGGTGTTGAGTGCATTAGTGGAGCTCTCATTAGCATAAAGACCTCTTAACCTTTGCTTGTGTGCACTACTTTCTGAGAAAGACTAATGGAGTTTGCCCTAAAGAGAGGGTGATGTACACATTGGATATGCTCAGGTAATGATTATATCAGATTACCTTTCGTGGATAGTTTCATCTAAAGGTAAAGTTAATATTTACATTGGTTTGCCTCCATAAGCATCTTTAAAATTGTGGGTTCTATGCTATGTTATACTGTTATATAATACTTACATAATATATAAAAAACACTTAGAGTGTGATTTATTTCGGAGTCCCTCTTAAACACAAAATATTCCTTATTATTAACTTTTTGTCATCTTCCTTTGTACTTATGTAGGTGCCCAGTAAGTGTCTTATTGATACCACGTGTTCTCTAAATAATGAAACAGACACACACTTGTGGGCTGTAGTCTAAAGCGTTACCTAAACTTTCCCCATTTCAGCCTTCAAAGTGCCCACAGATATATAAAGAAAGTGTAAAATAAGAAATAAGAAAAAACTAGGACTAAAAATGCCAGTGTTTTATACATCGTATAAGACAGGAAAGTGAGTTGAGACGATCTGTATTTCAGGCATGTTCACAATTGATGAATGACATTCACAGCTAGATTCATGTCTACTTATACGGCATAGTTACAGTTACAGTGATTGCTGCGGGAACTTTCCACTTCACATTGAGCTCTCGCTCCTTTTTGAGATGCGCTCGTTCTCTAGCTTGTTTAAGGTCTGCTGCAGTTCTTTGAATGAATACCACTCTTGGTGTCATGCTTCAAACACTACCATGCACAGCACTATGAGAATAAAGGCAGTGGCATTAAAGCTAAGCAGGCTCGGCTGAGTTGCTGGCGAAAAAATCAAAGACACTGCTTTAAAAGATATAAGTTTAGAGTTTTGCTTCAGTGCATTTGATGGGTTTTTGCTCTCTCACTTTTTGTTCTCAATAAATTGTCAACAGAGAGGAGGCGAGATCCTTCTTGGCACTGTTTTGATAGTAGGTGTACATGCTGCTCCAATAAAGAAGAGTCACAAACACCTCTGCTTGTGCAGTAACTCTACTGTATACGAGAGTATGATACAATATAATTGGTAAGGTGAGGTGTGAATTATAAAGTAGTGAGATTATGCAGTTGCAGGGTGAAATGCTCCACTTTAAGCTACGAAGCAGAGTTGTGGAGTGCCAGAGAAAGTGTGTGTGTGGGTGGAATTACAGAGTGCAGGAGAGAGGAGGAGGGTGGGAGAGAGGGAGGGAGACAGAAAGTGAGAAGGGAAGAGAGCCCTGGGGAAGTGTTTTGCTGAGGTGTCTAATGTTGATAAAGTATTTATGACCCTGGGGCAATTTAGTGCAGACATTCAGGAACTCCACGCCACCAGGCCGCTGATGAAAGTTTCATGACCAAACTCCACTGTGTGCCACTGAGGCTTAGCCAGAGCAGCTCCACATTCAGCACATCACATTATTACGCCAACTGCTAGCACTTCTGACTAAGAGGAATATTACCACTCTGGATTCCTAATGAAAGGAGAGTCACACTCTTCCTTGGTTGGTATTCTTCACGCACACTTCTTTTCTTTAAGTCGTTTTTCTTGACGTAAAGCAGAGTCACAAACACTGGATTCATCAAAAATGAGTCATTATGACTGATGATTTGGCCCTTTCTGTTATCTGATGAAAGCTTTAACCTGTATCGCTGATTGAAGGGGTTAGAGTTCTGACTTCAAAAGCAAAGTAAAGCCATCACTGCTGATAAATCTGGACATCATCAGAGAGGAGTGTTGTTTTTTCTAAGCCATACTGCACACACTTGCTGATTTCTTTCTTTGATCCGTAGGTTTGGTTTCAGAAGGACTTGTGTGTGAGTTCGTGTGTGTGTGTGTGTGTGTGTGTGTGTGTGTGTGTGTGTGCTTGTGCACGTGTATGTGTGTGTCCGTGTGTGTTTGAGTGTGAAGTTGCTGTAAGAGAACAATATTCAGAAGGGCTCCAGTGAGAAAATCAACCTAAAACAATCAAAGTGAGGGGAACAAAGATTGAAAAGTACAAATCCCCTCCACCACGAGTGGAAATTACACCCTTGGAGAGCAACTGAAATCTCTGTAACTTATAATAATAGATGATTGTCTATTATCTGCATTAATCAATCTATCAGTCTATGTCTTACTTGGTCTGTTTGGCACAGACAGAGAGAACCCTATTCTGAAGGCTCTGCATCAAGCAGCAGGTCTTTCTTTACAGACAGTATTTGAATACAGTATCAGAGCCAATTTGAGCATCCCAGTGCCGTGCACACTGACAACAAAAGGGTCGATTTGCTCTGCAATTTGTGTTTTCCAAATGATCTGCCTGGGGTGCATAAATATCAGATGCATCAAATGACCAGCAGAGGCCCCTTTCATCATGATGCAGAGTGAGCATAAGAATCATTTTGCAATCACTTTACGTAAAATACTGCTCAATAGGGGAACAATACTTTTTAACTTTGCAATTTTAACAAAAGGAAATGGATTTCAGGGTTATTTAGTTCACTGTTCAGTGCTCGTGTAGAGTCACAAGAAACGGAATGAGCCCAAATAGTACAACACATAATAACTTTAATATCTCGTCTCATATGTGTTCTAATCTTTAACTGTGCATCAGAGTAATAACTGTAATTATAACATTAGAGAGGATAAATGCAGTGTGGACTGATTGAGCACCAAATGCCATCATATTGAGCTGTGCCAGGCATAAATCTTTGCAAGGAAACATGGTGTGCTTCATCCAGCAAGTATTAATTCATTAATTCAATTTTATGCGGCAGAGTTCAGATTACACAGCACCGTGGTACCCTGCTGTTGACATTGCAATGCCATTCACTTTGCAGTCAGTGTGATTTATTTATTACCATTGTGTTATCCCACTGTGCTTGTTGATATCATCAAGGGGTGTGTCTGATGAGCTGAATGAAATCCTAATGATGGAATTGCCCAGAGTGAGGGGAAGACGACACCAGCTCAGACTCTCAGATGCAGTTCAGTCAGACACCTGCAGGTATGCACATACTGTACATTTGTCTACAGGTGATAGACAGAACAAAGTTTTCTTACTGAATTTTGAGTGTCAAACCTTGACAGGTCCAAGATGGAATACTGTTTCTTTAGACGAATCGTCGAAGTCGCCATTATCTGCAGTGGAATCCTGCTAGTAAATATAACATATGAATTAGCAGTTTTGGCGTAAGCCTGCAAATTTTACAAGTAGTCTATAAATATTTCATTGAAAGTGTTTTTTCATACAATATCACTATCACTATCACTATAACTTGTATTTTATTACTTAGAGTATTCGTATTATGTAGTGTGTGTATGTTTTGATGTTTTGATATATATATATATATATATATATATACACACACGAGGCATGTTTCACCTCTTGTGAAATACATTAATGTATCTCAATGCATAGGTCAGTAATGATGCACAGACTTTCGAGCTCAAAACAAAGGCTATGCAATACAGTGTACATTTCTCGAGCTGCTGCCTCTCCTGCAGTAATCCCGACCCATCCCTCTAAAACCAAGCCTGCTTTGGAAATACAAACAAGTGCATGCAGATACGTATCCCTCTGCCCAAGACATAATGAAGACAAATTATGCATGTATGCAGCTAGTGGAGATACAAAGCATTATTCAAAATCAATACAGCCTCTGGGTTTTTGGAGAGGTAGGGGGGTAACGAGAAGTTCCAGCTCTCCCTCTATGATCAAAGACACTCAGTCTCATCCGATCATGTAGTAGGGTTGAAGTACTCAGCTTTATCTCTTATCAAAAGCTTGTTTCTGCATTCTGTTGATCAGTGATCAGCAGAGATAGGCAAGAGTTTTCGCTACAGAGGAAAGGGCTTTGAAAACCCTCAGGCTTTCTTTGACAATGGGTCAAACGTTTAATCTTCACCATAGAAAAGCCAAAGCAGCGTGCACTGTGTAAAGTCACCCAGATCAATGACACAAGTTATGCAGAACATGACTGGCAGTGAAAACGATTTCTGTGACACTGAGATAGTTTCTCTGTTGTAAAGTGATTTGGAAAACAGCGTTAATCGTTTTTTCCCGAAAATAGAACATCTGTAGAAATTTTCCTAATTTGTAACTTATTATATCCTGTCTATAGAAAAAAAGTATAAACGAGAAATTGACTTAACTGGGGATACGAATATTTAATAGTCAACAAATTGAGTTGTAGCCTCAGGATGGACAAAAACACCAGTAGACAGAGGATAAATAGCCCATACATTTCCTATAATCAGACATAAACAACATGAACAACATGCACTGAAAAAACATGTTCTTTTTTTCAGGACTTTTTGTATCAGACAATCACACAAACTACACTAAAAAGTCCACAAGGCACTGGCATGTCCCACTTTGAAATTGGGAAGTGTGGGTTCCATCTGGGACCTTTAAAGCCCTTTAGACACACAGGGCTGCAATGCTGCTGAATAACCCTCAATTCAAAGCATTCCAATGTTAAAAAAAGGAATGACAGGTGGGAAAAGTCCATTTAAAAAACCGTTGTGAACATAGCACCAGTAAGTTAATTTATTTTTATCACTTTTGATCAAACATTACCAATTGTATATATGCTGTTATTTAACAAATTTTAAAAAAACAAACAACTGTTTTATTAAACTACATATAAAATATGAGCCTTGGACTTCTTTGGTAATTGGAATGATTCTGCCCCCAGACAAAGTGCAGTAAACGTGCTTTTGAGCCCTTGCATTGTCTTTACTTCAGGCATTTAAATGAAATTTGCAAGTTGCCATGGTTCACCCACAGGTTGGGTGGATTATTCAACAACGAAAAAGGTATGGTGTAGCTTGAAAGGTCATTTTGAAATAAGTAATTTAAAAAATATGATTTAAAATTAACAGTCCGAAGCTTCAGAGTAAATATGAGTAAACAATTATTAGTTCCAAAGTTTCCTTTTATGTTTATATATGTATTTGTAAAAACTTACTTTTTTGTTTTTTAGCACTCATATTGAAATAGACTTTGTAAAGTAGGCTACTTCACAGCTGAGGATTAAATTAAAAGATCAAAAAATGCTATATAATTGCTATAAAGGTATCAAAGTGCTCAATCCAAAGAGAAATGGAGACAGCCCTGTTGTGAAACTGTTCCTTCAAACACAGTTACGTCAGGACTTCCGTAACTTTGTGAAGTCACAACGAAACAGTCACCGCCCTCAGCCATGCCCCCAATTCAGCCCACCTGGGCCCACCGTCCAGCCCTGCTGGATTTGGTTTCTCCAGGTGTTTACCTGAAATCTGCTATATTTATATTCATTATTTTGCCTTTTGATCGATCACAAACGTGAAAACTTTCTTACTCAAAGTTGGGGAATGAAATCCACCGACTGGAGTCAGAACTCCAAAAAAAGGATAAGTTGCATGACGGCTTTGCCTCCATAACAAATATGTGCATTCTTCCTCTCTCATTGTACCAGCAGCCCGATCACCCACCTCCCTGATGTCCCCAATGATCTCGGATTCTGCAGCCAGCCGAGGTGCCAGTCGAGGAAAGTGAAATGGGGCAGAAGCAGCTGGTTCCACCAATCCTGCATTGTACCTGAAAGCTGCAGCATCGTGGTTGGTTACTCCGACACCACAAGATGATCCAGGGGTTTGCACCAGAACCAGGCCCAAGGCTCCGGTGTATAGCTCCACACCAAAAATTAAATTAGGTAGTTGTGACTGGTGAAAATGCTACAGCCTGGAAGGCAAGGTTCGTGTGACAAATGGAGACAGCCGAATGCATCCGTTGGCTACTACTCTGTAGTCATGTTAACTAAGCTACTGTTCCCTAAGCCCATGTTGGCTGGCGCAGTTTTCACCGCTCCCGGTAGAGCTGTCCTAAACGGCACCACCTCAGTTATATTGCTAATGTTGCTAGCAGTAGGTCACTACATTTTAGAGTCTTGAACAGTGTAGAGCTCCCTCCTGAGGCACCCAAAGTTATGCTGTTTTATTGACAGTCTAGATTTATGATAAGCAGCTTGACATAGCAGGAAGAGTCAGAGTTATGTGACCTTTGATCTTGTGGAGCAAATATTTTCTTAAGAATGCAGCCAGACTTTCCATTGTGTATTTTTATGCAGCTGAGATCCAATTGCATTGTCAGTCTCTTGATGTGGTCTGCCAGCACCTTGCAAGGCGTGTTTGCATTTACGCCCTGCATTCATACATCAAATTGCATGTTAATATCAAATGTAAAAGGATCACGTTACACTGTGGTCCTGCAAATATTCACAACATCTCCCAGTCATTTCAACCGAAGCTCGTTCAATAGCAAAAATCTGCTTCCTGTTTGACTGTTATCTCCAAGTCAGCGCTTTTGGACTCACACACAATGAGTCATAAAAGTGTTTGGAATGACTTTTGGAATCATTCAGTGCATCACTGAACATGAGAAATCGTTATTCTAGCAGTGTGCCATCACCTTGTTTTGTACAAAATTACACCCTGAGATTATAAACAACAGCATCGCTCTCATACACTACTGAAAATATGTGGGCGCTCTGCTCAATATTTATTTATTATCCACATAAAAACTGTAACATCAAGTCCTATTTTGTATCTGTGCATTGACTAATGTGACCATGCCTTAACAGTGAAACCACAATATGAGAAAAAGTAATGATGGCATTTGTTAAAATAAATCCTGCACAATCAGCAGTACAGGTTCAATTTAATTGGCCAAAATGATCATTTAAATTCAATATGAACAAAATTACAGTGTAGTAACATGCACACAGCATACACAAAAATCAAAACTCTATTTCAGACTCCTACTCCCTGCAAAAAAAAAATTATGGCCCATTACAACAGTCATATGCACAGTCCTCCACATACAACCCTGTAAGGAGTTAACAGTTTGAGCAAACAGAAGTGTGCATGTTCTTCTCAGACATGGAATGCAATAAAGTAGATAACTTTTTCCCCTTGAGGATGAGGGAGAAACTGCAGATGAGATCAGTGAGGATCATTGTCACCAGAGATGGCTGACTTTAAGCTACCCAAAGCTAGCTCAAACATTAACTTGCAACTGCCTTGGGATCAATGATAGCCCAGTTAGAAAATCACCAGTGGCCCTTAAGTGGGCCAGTGTCTGCAGCGGCAGCAGGCGGAGCCCTCTCCTAGACCCTTCAGAGGAAATATATCACCCAATGATGTCAAAATTTAGTATGAGCTTATTTATTTAAGGTCACAGGGTGCAGTCGAGTGAATTTTCTAATTTCTTCCTTCAATTTCACCTTTTCCTCACTCCTTAAATCACCCACTCATGATGCTCACAGGTAGAATCGCTGCTAATTCAGTTGACATTTCAGCCAGTCAGTGGAATGAGTCAGGCTGAAGATTAATCAGCTGATTTGTTGCTTTACTGGCACTGGTGGAGCTTCTGAAGAAAATATAAACTACAATAGAGAATAATGAATATACAGTGGGGGTATTTCATGATTCCAAAAAAGCTTTTCATTCTATCGACCATTGCTTACTACTTAAAAATTAGAAAGATATGGCAATAGAAGGGTTGTGCACTCCAACCCACTGTTTATGAAAGGCTCCAAAATTCAGAGGCTAAGTGGATTTTAAAAAAACAGCATGAATATTGTATAAGGCCAAAAAAATTTACTACCGGAAAGAATCCAAGGAAAAAGAAAGAGGCCACTCAAGCCTCCCAGAAATTATGTTTCTATACAACTTAACTGCAAAAGCCAGTGATGTACATTTTGTAGGCAACATCTATTTAGACTCTCACAGCACTTGTTTGAAGTCACAGAAAAAGTTCACAGTGACTTCAGACACAACAAGTTTATTTACACTGACCCAAAGCCACCATCTTTCCCAAATGTTAGTGAAACAGCTTTTGTTGCCTAAACCTAACCACAGATCGGACTATGGATGTGAAAGAAAAAAGGGGCACTGACGAAAAGACAGAGGAAACAAAAAAAATTAAGGAGAGGTAGAAGAAAGGACAGAGATCTCTCTTAGCAGTGTGAGGGAGGAAAGCAACATAGTTGATGCAAAGAAAATAACCCATCCTGATGGATAGCCATTCAGTTGACTGTAGGCCAGAGCAGCAGTCTCTCCAAGAGTTAGAATTGTTATCACCTCAAGGTCTAGGATGCACAGAGGACTGTGGAAAAGAGGTGTCGAGGGATTGTTATATTGATCAATTGGCCTTCAGTCTGGTTGTTGTCAGTCGAGAGCAATAAGGACTTGCATCAAAGGAAAGGATGCATTACAGGGTCTGCATCTGAAACTCTTTGAAAGCATCACTGCAACAATAAGAACCAAATTTTGACTTATGGTCCACTCAAAATCTGCAATTTAAGCATGGATCCAGCCCAGGAACCAGTCAACCACTAAGTTTTTATACTTGCTTGTGAAATACCTGATAGTTTTAACTGAATTGTGTGACTGGCATACTGTTGCTGCTTTTCTGAATTGATGGCAGCTGGGACAAATGATTTTCAAATCTCCAGTACACGGCTCCTAATTATAGTACCAAAGAGTGACCTTTCACACAAAAACTAATGGCTGCCAGCCCACAAAACTGGCAAGGCTGTGCAATCAGCGTGCCTGATGTCATCAAGTCTCAAACTGCCTTCTGAAAGGAAACAACTTGAAATCACCCATATTCAGTGAGATTCAGTATCTTAACTGTTTATTGCATCCCATCACCATTAGGTGAACATCTCACTCATTTTCAAGTTATCAAGAGAAATAAAAGTGAGCGTTGCAATTGTGGTTGATCTGGCTGTAGAGGAGGCAGTACTGTGTCATTTGTTGTATAGCTGTTGTTCTGCATTGTAGCTGAGGGCAGCAGAGTGGTAGAATAGTGTATAGAAGCAAGAGAGTCATGTGTTGGTACAGTGCAGGTCTGTAGGCTTTTTTTTGGTTTGTACAAATTTTCTGATTGTTTTTCATTGTAGTAGATAATTAGAAAAGAATTGCCTTCATAGAAATATGAAGCTACAAGTATCAGCCGGTTATCTTATCTTAGCATCATCATCAACATTTTCAGCCAGAAACTAGCTGGTGAACATGGTGAAGCATTTAACAGCCCAAGAACCAGATATTTCACTCAGGAGTTGGTAGAGACCAAAAACGGAGCTAAAAGAGAGTGACTGTAGGAATTACAGCCAGACAGAAGTACGGCGATTTCAAAGGGTTGCTAATGTTGATCTGTAACTGACATGTAAATAAATTCACCCCATCAACTTTAAAGGTTCACAACTTGTTTCAGCTGCCCCCAAGTGGCCACAAAATCAGTTTTTGTGGGTTTAACAAAAATCCACCAATAAGCACCTCTGAGACTCACCAAGTTACTGTGCCTGGCAAGAAACTGTCAAGGAAGCCCCATAAAACCAGAATAGTTCATTTTTGTACTTTGGTTTTAGTTCAGAAGAAACAAACTTGATCGTAAAACATGTTAGTTAGTGAGCTTTAGAGGTGCTGCTGGGTGGATTTTGTTACCCATGAACAGGGTTAGCTGTTTCCCGTCTATTTCCAGTCTTTACGATAAGCTAAACTAGCTGGCTGCTGACTGTAGCTTCATATTTAGCATAAAGACATGAGAGTGGTGTCGATACTGTTATCTAACTTGGAGAGGAGGCAAATAAGCATATTTCCCAAAATGAAAAACTGTATTGTGTTTCAACATGTATGTAATTAAGTTTAACAAGAGACTACTAAAAAAAGAGTGATCGATGTTCATCAAATCATTCAGTGTTACTGAAAAGTATTCAGAAGCAGCCTATTAATTTTGCAAATGGCCTCCCCTACATGGTAGTACAGTAGCCACTTTCAATAATAATAAGTAACATATCAGTATCAGTAATGATTATTCTGGCCTGGGTATTTCTTGGTATTGGATTGAAACAACAGTTTTTTTTGTTATAATGTATTTAAAATAAGTGCAGTCCATAAAGTCACAATCCTTAAGATTATCATTATTCATTATTCATACTATTTATGGCTTCTTTTAAGCAATAGCCATTCAGTGTCTCAACATTCTGTCTTTAGCTCTCTGTATAGTAGTTTTAATTGTTAGTGGTGAAGTAACTTTTTACTGTGGGGGTCTCAACTTGCCTTCCCAAACACACAGGGGATTCAGAGTTTCATCTCATTGATTCTTATTCACTGATTCCTATCCTACAGCTGTATCAGAGCTGTATGTGTTACTGCTGATGCAAACTAAGTACTTGCATTGCACTCATATTTAAAGCATCCAACTGCCATGGGGTGGCTTTTATTGTGAAACATCATGGCAAAAAGTATAATCTGCATACTGTTCTCTGCTCCCACAATGTTCTTGGATTTACTGTTGCCGTGCAAGGTTTCAGTCAATCATATATTCTTCAGGCATTGTTTTGTGAAGCAGCCACAGAGAATGTTTTTAGTCGTAAGTTAGTGCTGCTATACGGTTAACCAGATTTTTAACACTTATGACACATGAAGAAACACCCACAGTGAGCTGTTAGATCCTGTGCTACAGACAACAGGCTCTGCATTTTTTTCGGAACCAGCACACTTCCAGCTCGTCATCAAGTCGAACAACACCTTTTACCTTGCTTTTTTGTGCTACAGAAAACAACAGATCCTGGTTGCTTGGGTATCCCAGCTATCCCAGCCATATGACTGTGTTCTTTAATAACACGATATGATGCTGCCCGTATATACAGAAGCTATATTGACAGGAGCTGTGGAACCTACAGTGAACATACTTGCTGTTATCACTAGTAACCACAGGTTTCATCATATAACAGCTTTAACTGCATTTGTGTTTGGTTTTGAACATTAAAATAGCGTTGTAAATCATATTCTCTTTTCTGTCTATCTCTCTCTCTTTCTTCTTTATATGTGGATGACTCAAAGATATCTGAACTTGCCAATTCCTAAAAATTTGTTAAAAAAACCATTAAGATGAACTCAAAAAGCATGCTGATCAGGCTGAAAAATAGTATGGCATTTCAGAGACAGACATTTAACATTGGGAAGTGCAAAAGCATTTTATCAACTCACATTTCCCCAAAAAGTTTTTTTAGTGTAATCAGTAATTGCATGAAACAACCCAGGACAATTATGTAACATGACACTGTGCTTCTGAAAATGTGATTTAAGTTACGATTAGCTCGTGATGTCTGAAATTGTCCAAAGTTCTATCAAGAATTCATTGAAAAAAAGCTGTGAAATGTCAAGACTAAATCATTTAGAAAGCTGAAGCTCATTAATAAGATAATTTAGCTGATAAGGCTGCAGCAGAGTGGGCAGCTTCACAACATCTAATTAACAACTGGCTGCAGGAGATGATCCAGAACTTTAGCCTCTAAAAAAAGTTACATCTCAGAGTGTGCTTAAGGCTCGCAGCTTGACAGATCAGAGGAAAGAGCTGAGAGGTGGCAAAGTTTTAATAGGATTGCAATGTATGCTTCTCACTGCTCACTTGACTTGCTATTAGCTTAGCTTATGCTATAGCTTATCAAATATGCATTTGGAATATTAACAGGCTTTGACCAGTTTTCAGCTTTATCCTAGGGAAATGATGTTATTATGCTTATCCCACAGCTCTGATTTTTAAGCGCAGTCACAGGCCAAAGGGACACAGAGAAGATGATGTAATTCTTGTTCTGCAATGAACAAAGTGTCTCCTCCCTAACGGTCATCTTCATCAGCACCCCATTTAAGAAATCTCTCGTGCGCTCTTCTGCTCATCCATTTTCATCAGTGTCCATCCTTTGATCCACTCCAACTGTTCACTCTGGTACTCAGCGGACTTCACGCCTCTTAGAACAAAGAGAGTGACCTTTATTGAGCCTCCACAAAATCATTCACCTGTGTTCTTTTTCACCCACCTTTTATCCCTATCCTGTCAGTTACTATCTGCTTACCATTTCTTCCTTTAGGCCCTCCTCCTCACCATCATGCAAGGCTTTCCCTGGTGATCCATCAGGGCTGCCCATCTCTTACCATCTTCCTTCTCACCAAACTACCTCTTGCCTTCTACTGTACCTGTGCTGTTATCGTAATTAAATCTAAATTGCAGGCTGTGTCCTGGATGCTCATCTATCCAGGTTAGAGCTGCCTGCCTCCCTATTGGAACACTAACGTCCCATTCAGAAGACTCTCTACAGCGGGAAAAGACAGATTTGGCTGCTTGACATTTAATAAATACATTAGAGGCTGTGAAGAAAAGAAATTGTAGGGGAGGGGTTCAGTCTTGGATGTCTTTGAGCTGAGCAACATCACTCATTCCCCATTCATGACTAGGAAACTGATGACTGCCGACACTGTGGAGAAAACAGCAAGAGTGTGTATGTCTGTGTCTGTGTCTGTGTCTGTCTGTGTCTGTCTGTGTTTGTGTGTGTGTGAGCTACCCACAAAGACAAAGCAATAGCACCAAATGTGTTATCTGATCTCTGACCTCTCCTGTGCGTGACCCAGTGTTTATGGGAAACTCAGCAGGTAATGCTCTGGGGAGCTGGCTGTGCAACAAACCATCTAATGACTGGAGCTCGGTGTTGTTTTGATCATCTCTGTGTGAAACCTGACTGTAGTGAACAAATGGAGGATGTCAAACATGTTTTTGCTGATAGATGTAGCAACACGTGTACATAGGATTATTTTGCAACTAATATCACAACAGAAAAAAATTCAAGCCAGCAGGAGAGCAAGGGGCTATTGTAATGTGAGCTGCAGGTAGGTACTGGTATTGTCTATTTTCTGTCAAAAGACCATCATGTTGGCATGCTGCTGTTATGAGTGCACTTAATGAGCCTGGTCTCTTTTAATTTCGTGAAACAAGCATAAGATTTTCTGATTTTACATACCAAAGCCTGTTCATGTGTTTATCTCTTATATGAAGGGAAGTGTGGAACTAGGTGATCACTTACAGTTGGTTATTTTAGTGATATCACTTAAAGGGCAATGCTGGTTATATTTTATTGTGTAAGAATAAATCATATGAAAAGCCCAAAACAGCAACGAAAGCCTGATGCGTGTTGTTCCTCTGTGCCACAGGCTTCCATTGTTGTCCAGAAACTACTGGCTGACACATCGTTTCATTACAGTGAACATGGGCACAGCAGTTATTTTGAGTCAGTTCCATCTACACCCATCAGCCACAACGTTAAAATCAATAACTGGTTTTAATGTTGTGACTGATCGGTGTGTACACCATTCTACTGCTGTAGATACAGTATGTACTAGAGCACCAAATGTGTATTAACCTGCTGCTGAAAATAGTCCCCAAAAAATGTACTGTTCACTCCAGTTTGAGTAACATTAGCCAAAAGCTACAGTGCCCAAGTGTTTTGGGAAATTACTCAAACTGAATGTGTTTGTGATTTTTGAACATTTTGATCTTCAGCAGGAACCATTTGGCTTGCAGCTGATGGCATATGCATGGTAGGGAAATATATAGAGCGTGGCTAGCACATCGTTGGTTTTGGTATTTACATTGGATTTGGTGACAGTATGAAAAATATTTAAAAATAAATTTAAATTGGGATTAAGGACGACAAGTTTGAAACAGAAACATATTACCTAACAATGCGGTGAGGATTGAGGTGTGTAGCTTAGCGCCTTTGAGAATTGACACCAAAACCTACTGTTTAATTCTGTACACATCCTGCAATGTCTACTACTGCTAATTCTTAGGATTTTAGACAAGTAGTACACCAAAGATGAGCTGCAGGAAAGAGATTTGGCTGAAAATGGGCTCTACCTGGGCAGCAGTCAGTCACCCAGAGGAGAAACACAGGCTGCAAGACAACCCAGAGTACATGTTTGAGATACTGCAGCAGCTCTACAGACACCGAGGTAACCTTGATAACTTTGGTTTTTGGTGTTCTGGGAACACTTTTTACCCCATCAGAAAAGAAAGAAAAAAGGGAGACAAGAGAATTTATTGGAATCAGAAGAGAAAATATAGGCAATGGGGCAAAGGGGACAAATTTCATACACCAAGGTGCAATTTAAAGTTTTAAGTTTCCATGTTAGTCGATTTGTTGTTTTAAATCAATCAGGACCAAAGCCTTTTCCTCCCCCTCTGTTATTGTACAGTCAGTAAACCCTTCCAAGTATGTTCCAACTACTCACTCCTGGAATATTATATGACTATTGTACTTATGCTAAGGCTTAAAATAATAAGCTAAGTCAGCGCCAGTACTCTACATTTTTTAAATGTTTTATTACTTGCTGATTGCGTTTCCCACCTGCACACTGCTTTCATTTTTCATGCAGTGGTGCTGAATAATATGCAACCTAGTGGACACATTTTCTTATTTTAAACATGATGCAGAGAGTGTTCCCCTCAGGTTTCTGTCAGCGTTTCTAGATAGATATTCGTTAGTCTGGAGGCTAATGGATCTCAGTGGTGAACTGAAGTTTTCAGTTCTGTTAAAGTGTGCTCAGGTTTATTATATAAATAAGTAGGGGTACACTGCTTGTGTCGGTTTGTTAGTTGCTTGATCATTGTAGGTGTGAAAGTGTGGGGACCCGTGTCTGTGTGCGCCTGTGATAATCAGTGTCTACTGTTCGTATTGCCCGTCAGACAGTACAGTAACTGTGTGGAGCTGCTGCGTCATGCATGGACTGTCAGAGCTGTTGTGACAATATGCTGGTCTGCCTCAGTAAACCTCTTCAGTGTATCCCTCTGCCTCCCTGTCCTTACTTCAAACTTGTGACAAACTTGTGTAACACGAATCATAACCACTGTATTTACCTACTACGGTATATTGTATAGGTTTATGTTAAGATCTGCTTAAAAGTGTAGTGCTGAATGTTTGTCTGTAAAGGCACACGTGTAGAGGCTGCATGTGTTGTGTGTTGCAAGTATTGCAATATACAGTAATATCAGCAAGGATTAAAGGAGGATTAAGGGGAGACACAATAACAGCGTTTGATAACCAGTGACTCATATCTGTCACAGTATGCTGCTTACCCTTCAACAAACAGAGGTTAAAAGGCATAAGGATCAGTAGAAACACCACAGTAGTACTGATTACCGTAACTTATGTCAAGTGTGTTTGTGTTTGAACTGTATTGAGCAGTGCATTAAATATATGCCGTTCAAGTGGGCAGTTGCCCAAAGGTATTGAGATGTTCTTCCACTGCCGCAGGAAATCACCCCGGGACCTAACGCTCAGCAAACCTGATTTGTTTATAAATGAGCTGGGACAGTGTTAGCGTAATGCAGCCAATGCATGGTTACTTCACCACCTGCTCATGACAAGTGGTACAATGCACACATACAGAGAACAATGCTGCACTGCTGCAACAGTGCATCAAACAATGTGCATCATTTGATGCCACAAACACAAACAGGAAGCACAGTAGCTCAGCGCTACCCACATAGCATGTTTTTCATATAAGTAATGTATACATTGACTTCAGGATGCTGTACTGGATTCACAACAGTTTTGTGTATTCCCCCAATCCCTCAGCTGAAGAGCAAACCTGTACTCCATTACCTTACCAGGAAATGTCTTTTTAAAATTACATTACTATTGCCAAGATTACAGGTCAAAAAGGGCCAACGTATTTTTCTCCCTCATCAGAGAGTTTCTCTTCCTTTTTCTATTACAATAGAGTACTAAGGAGTACTCTCACCTGACAAGCCAAAGAAGTGAAGGAACAATAGCTAGTATGTGCCAAGTGAGGGAAGGACACTGCTTCTTTTCCAGGACATCGGTGCTGGAAAATAGAAAAATTCATGTTCTGTCTACCTGCCCCGTGCATCTTGCCAACACTGAATATGGGTTTATAGAGAAAATGATAGAGTTCTGCCTTGATGCATGTCACACACCAGTGTGTTTTGGACTAGTGGCTTCAGGCATATGGTACAGGAGTGTACGTAATGTACATCTGGGGACAACAACAGAGGGATTTGGCTTAAATGTGTGCAGAAATAATGAAAAGGTAAACTGTTTGAAATTTCCGCATCAGTTCATTACCTAGTGAAGCACACAGCTGAGCTCTGGCACAAAAGGATCACATATACAGTGAATGGTCCATATAATGTAGCTGCCAAATTGGGCTAGGCTGTGAGAATCGATTTCATTTATTAGAACTCAGACTAGGTTGAAGCCAACATATGAACCCAGAACTGGACTAGTGCACTTCAGCTGATTGTGATGTGAGTCCTGCTAGCCCCATGTGTGATGTCAGCACTTCGTAGGTTACCGTGTTTTGGTCACAAAGCGTTCTGTTCGCAAACCTTGGGGGAGTAGTAAAAATGTTATTTCTTTACCTGTTATTCAGGAGCAGGTTGTATGGTCAGAGGCGAGGCATTTTCATGATCCCATATTTGTCTACTGTCAGCTCGGAAAGATAAAAGGGCCCGAATTTCGTGAACCCATCAGCAAAGCAAAGCACAGAGCACAGCCAACAGCACCCTGCCCTGCGTGACATGGGCGTGCCAAGAACACTTTGGTTTTTTTGTTCCCAGGCGTGCCCGGTGAATCTGCAGCCCACTTGGAAACGGGTTGGGATTGGAAAGAAGACAATCATAAATTGTAGGTGGGCGTGTTAGAGGTTGTGACAATCATCGCCAATCACATCCACTACTTAATCCCCTTCAAACACAGATCTCTGCCTATTGCTGCGCACTGACAATTTAGGAATCCCACAGACAGCTTTTCTCAGAGGAATCTTCCTGTTGTCTAAAACCATGGCCATATGCAAGATTTTAAAAATACAGAGGTCCAAAAGCTACAATCTGAAAATACAGACAACACCATAATTATCATGAAACTTCTGAAAATTAATGTTGACGTTTAATTTAATTGTTCAAGTAAAGGGAAGTTCACCCCACACTATACTGTTCATTACTCTCTCCATCCTCTACTCTTTGTCCTCTCTCTCCCTCTTTATTCACTGCCTGTCCCTTTTTCTGTGACTCCTCACTTGTCTCCCCTGTGTGTATTAAAAATAATTTAGGTAAACTTCCTTTATTTCATCTTTGTGTTTGAGTTGCCATCCTTTTGGATTTGAATTATAGAAATGTGTCTCAAACAGTACATAAACATAAGCAAAATGTGTTTTATACAATAATATATTCAAACAGTAGTATATTATGACACTAATTATGCTTGGTTTGTGCTGTTATTTAATTGAGGCTATAAGTTCCACTGTAATTACCAAAGAATTTATATCTCTTTGGTAATTAGGCCTACATTGTTTGAATGTGATCAGGTCAGTTTTTGTTTGTGTTGAGCAGCACCAGGGCATAATGCTAATTCTCTCCTGGGCACAGTGGGCAGCACCTGCTCTCTCTCTGTTTCTCTGTCTCCTCCTCTTGTCCTGTATCTCTTCCCCTTCCCAAAACTGAGCTTTGATTTATGCAGTCTCTTCATTTTCATCTGTGCCACCGCAGAAAGTAATCACAGGGTCAACTGATATTTATATGCAAATGTTACTGGCCTCCGCTAGGATAATCATATAGTGAAGATGAAAATATATAGGGGTACCTCATTTTTACAAGCATTTCAACTTAAAAAGTTTTAGTCTGACTGTCTTGACTCCTTCCCCAGTCCTTTCATTTTTGCCACTGTATGAATACAGCCACTCAAATATACTGCCAGGAGCAGATAATGTGTCTTTAAAGTTGAATTCATTTTGGACATCTTGAAGAAATTACGATTATTATGTTTTCTGTGTGTAACAATGCACCGGTTTATTTATCATACAATAATCCATAACCATATACCATTAAATACCACCGGAGCGCCATAATATTTATATTTCTGAAATTATTTTTAATGTTTAATTCAGTCTAGATTTGACGTTTTTAATGGAAAATGCTGACACTCTGGTAAAGAAACAGGTGCCTGCTTCATCTTCCAACCCTGTCCAACCCAACAGCAAACGCATTTTGCAGGAAATGTAATCACTCGCTGGATTATGTTCCAAGGCAATTTTTGGAATGATCGAAGCACTTTACTCATTATTGGCAGCACAGTGATCAGACTCGATACTTGAAAGTGTAGTTTAGGTAGATTCCACTGAAGAATAAGAGCGGAGCGGCGGAAGTTGTAGAAATGTTGGATTTAAACATTTGTTTCGCTCCAGGCAAACATATTGTAAGTTTGAAGAAAGTAAACTTGTGAGATCACAGAAACACCTTTGAAGACAAACCCAGTGCTGGATAACAGGTTGAATAAAAAGTAAATAAAATTAGCAGAAACCCACTGTTTTGAATTTTCTCCAAAGGTTTGTGTTGAAAACGTGTGAACAAATCACAGTATAATGTAAAGAGTGCCGAGTAGACAAATGTGGCAAGAGTCTAGTTCATATCTGTATATTTAGATACCATTAATCCGAGAAGAGTGTCCTGATGTTTGCATTTCTCTCGTATAAGTGAATACAATAATACATAAAACATTTGTGTATCTTGGCTATCCACACAGACTCATACACTCTTTGTATTTTTTGAAGTGTTCAAAATTATTTTCTCTGAGGTCACCATCTGTGGCAACCATAATACTTGGCTGTTTAAAAGATTTTCTCCCTGGTTCTTTTCTGCAGTAAAGACATCGAAATCTTTTTCAGTCGTCATGAATTTATTACCTACGTGGCAGCAAAACACGTTATACCAGCCTTCAGAAACTCCTGTAGTTTTAACTGGACTAATGACAGTTTTAGGACTAAGAAAGACTCACTATAAACGGACTTGAAAACATTCGTAGCCTAGCAATTGTAAGGCTAAAAACAACCTATAATTCAACACTGTAGCAGACCAGGTTACAATGATACTCTCTTCTTTCAAAGACAACATTTAATGTTGTGAAGTTCTATTCAGGCCCATGCAGTAACAATTTAGCAGAAATTTCAATAATCTCCCATGCCCCTGAACCAGTATTATGCACCAAGTTTAATTTTCTGTAACGATACACTGGTTCAACATTTTACTAGTTAATGAAAGGTCGAGGTCAAAGTAGAATTTACTGTCATTTGTTTACAATACTCAGAATACAGGTGACCATCATAACATTCTTTCAGTGCTACGCTGTACACAGTAAAGAAACAGGTACCAAAGAAAAACGTACAGAAGTCAGTAAAACAAGATACAAGAACTGGTGTAAATATTCAAGTTGTGCTCATTGGCGTTTTACTCTTATATCAAGAGAAAATATAATCTTTGGTCTCAAACAACAAACTGTTTTGAAGTTATTCAGAAAACAAGCCAAGACAAATCCTGCCAATATTCAAATGCAAAGGAAAACTGCCATTCCCAATTATTCACTTCATTTTTCATTTAATATGAGATAAAACTTTGTCAAACTACAAATTCAAATGTAAAAACCAAATTTACATCATCGTTTTCAAACTTAGGTATCGTCAATAGCACTTTTTCTGCTATTTCTCACAGAACTAGCTGAATTGGAATGGCTAATTGAGACAAGACCCCCCCCCCTTTGGTTGTTTCATTTCATTCTTTTTCTCAGTAACCGTCTAGCACCATAGACAACTGTCTCATGTACTACTCTAGACATGTCACATGAGATGGTGTCGAGTTAGTGGAGACCAGTAGAGGACAAAAGCACCTCAGTGATGTCATGCGATTTTGCCAATCTCTTCCAATGAAGAATACAAATCCTGATAAAGGTGCCCTTGCCCTAAAAAGCACAGCATGCTTTGATAGCTCAGGAGACTGAGGCTCTTGACAATTTAACCAATGAGCCTATATGATGAAAAGACAAACAAGGGCAAAGGGAATTATGTTTATGTTATGCGCACTCACACACATGCACTCACCCACTTATTGACCGCACAATGTACCACTTTATATGCAGTGTGTAAGTCTTGCGGATAGTATTTTTTAAAAGCAGTGTAGGATTTCACACATTTAATGAACTGTGCGCTTGTGGATGAGTTTGTATTCTCCTGGCAAACAATACACCATCTCTCAGACCAAATTTGTAAAGAATGAGCTTCATCTCTGTGCTCTTGGGAGGATCAATGACTTGTTATCCTGCGGACCTTTGTCCTAGGACACATCAGTGATGGAATTGAATTAAGCTTTTTGTAATGCAATTCTCCTCGTAAGCTGGGGATAGTCTCTCCCGCTCCGCGTGCTGCCTGCAAATCTTCACACTGCATCAGCGTGAATCAGTCAGGTGATTGGGAAGATGTATGAGCCAGTCAGCTGACAGCAGCTCTTCACATGCTGACCCTGCCTATCCTTCATTTATCTGTGCAGTGGAAACAAGGTGAGCATAGTCAGAAATGTCACGCCGCGCCTTTACAAGGCAGCACCCAGACATTCACGACATACTGTAGAAACACACACCTCTACTCTCTGCCTCCCTCATCATCTCAGAGAAATAAGGACAAACAGACAACAGCCACTAATAAGCACAGCTTTCCTCACGTATCAGCCATCACGAGTACACAGAAGCTCCTGACCTCATTACTGTGTCACACACTTTGAAAGAACGGTGTAGCAGCTTTGACAGCTGTATGTTATCTCATTTTTACCCTTTAACTCATGCCAGTGCCAAATATGAAGAGCTCAGGTGAAAATAGAAAGTTCAATGACTGAAGCTCTTTAATTAGTAAAGGCAGCCGGTATAGTAATACTCTGCCAGGCTTCTGGTTTGATGGATGAGAGGTGCTGATTAACAACAGTCCTGTGTGTGTGAGTGTGTGTGTGTGTGTGTGTGTGTGTGTGGGGGGGGGGGGTGAAAAAAAAAAATCAGTTAGGAATGACTAATGATTACCTGGATTCTATTTCTGCTTTTTTTTTTTTTTTAAGTCAAACCACAGCAACTATCGTTGTATCACGGGCAAATAGCTGATTTTAGTTATGTTTCTAGGCATGTTAGAGTCACCCTGCTAAAGCCGGTGCTTGATATCGTAAAAAGGGAAACTCTTACTATAGCAGATGGGGGAAGAAAGCCTTTTGTTGCTCCAGTGGGAGCTGTGAGAAATCTGATAAATGTCCTCAAGCGATATCAGCGGTGATGTCATAGCGAAAGATTCTCCAGCGTCAGAGTCTGCAAATACGTCATTCTGCACAGTGAAGGTCAAACATCCAAGTGAAGTAACAATAGGCAACACACATTTTTGAGTAGAGGGTGACTAAGTAAAAAGTAGCGATAACACAATGTAAATATACTTACAACATACTGTACTACATACTGTAGTAAGGCCTGCTTTCAAGATGTTACTAAGTATTGGCAACAAAAAAGTAGGCTACCTGTGCTCATTATGCAGAATGGCCCTCTCACGGTTGCCAACAATTACCTGTAGGTGGAAAGGCTCCCAAGCAATCTAGTAATCTTCACCTATGGCCATATTTGGGTTGAAAGGGTTCATCTGAGAGTTACTGACAACTAATCATTTCTCTTGTCCATACTTACCATTACGCAGTTGCCTGTGGAGCAACAAGACTGTAAAACATGGGGGACAAAAATACACAATCCCTGTGGGGAAAAGAACACACACACACACACACACACACACACACACACACACACACACACACACACACACACACACAATCATTCAAGTTCATTTGAAGCTAATATGAGATTTCTTCAGTTTAAGCTAGCCAGATCGAGTGGGTATCATCATCCTAGTAGAGACATACAGTATTTGCTTGATCTCTAATTAGTTCAAACTGAACTTCAGAGTGCATTGTTAACCATTAAACAAGGATTGTGCATGTTGCTCAGCATTTGTCATGCTGTATAGTTATTTCTTCATGGTCAATATGGACGGTAGAAGTGATTACATAGATTAATAACTTTCAGCATACATTCAGTGTTTTATGAATGTTAGGAATATATTAAGATACATGTAGATTTGAAAAATTCAAATGTAAGGTGCCCTGTGGAGTGTTTCTTGTGAACAAACAAAATTATGTTTACATTCAGCATTTCTCACCAAAACGTGTGTATGCTTGAGGTTTAAACACACATGTTGAGTGCATTTCCTTCTCATTAAATATTTGCATAGACAGCTTTTTAAATATTTAATTCAATATACAAATATCTATTGTATCTATTTAACATGATCCATGTTTACTAGCTTGCCGTGTTAAAGTTTAAAGATTTCAGACCACAAGTGCAGACACACACACAAAGGCATGTAAGGGCAATGAAGTTACTTTAAAAAATGAACAAAACTGGCTTACATGCTGATGGGTTAGATGAGCTGACCAACAGAAACAGGAACCCCAAAGCATGTGATCCAGTAACAGGGAAACAGGGGAAACCAGAAATACCATGAACACTAGAAACATGCACAGATGAACTGACGAAGTATTGAGGGGGACAAGGGAGCAAGGATAATTGGAAACAGGTGAAACTATTTGGAGGGGCAGGCAATCAGAAAGGTGGGAAACACACTTGGGCAGAAAGCAAAACCACAAATGGACACTTGAGGTAATAAATTTCAAAATAAAACAGGAAGCACAGAGTCCAAATTAAGTCACTCCAGGGGCAGATGGTGACATTCAGTCCTATTTTTCCTTGCCTTTTTTGGTGCATTGCCCCGTTTCTTGGCACGTTACCAACATCAACTGTCAATTAGCTGAATACTGTGACACTTGCAGAAGGGATGTGTGAAATGTTGAACAACATGAGTATCGTGACCACTCTTGAACACGTGCAATAAACAAACGAAATGGAGACCTTGTAAACACATTGCTCCATAGTGCTCTTAGTAGTCAAGTTAAGAACTGCATAGGGTACCTTTAATGTCTATTTTAATTTCATTTTAAAATCTTCTTAAAGCACTTTGAATTGCCTTATTGTCTAAAGTCTCGATACAAATAAATTTGTATTGACATTTTATAATGTCACACAAAGGGGAAGTGATATATGAATAAGCTATAGTATTCCCCTGGTCCATTCAATCAGTGTCAGGTCAGCAGCCATTAGCCTGCCATCAGCATGACCGTTTTAAATTATGCATTATGGTTTCAGCCTTCATTGCATTTTGATGGCAGAGGGATCCATGGAGCTACCAATATTGACAGAGCACTGACGGATTGGTAGCATGCATGTTGCATGCATTAGTATTGATGTACACAGTCGATATTGTGTACTTACAGTTTCAGTGGTGAGCCAGTGGCATTGCACGCAGACATGTTTGCTGCATTGCAATTACTCACTCTCACTACAATGGACAAATGGACAGTCAATATATATTAAGAAAAATGAATGGCTACAATTTCAAGTGGTAGGACTTGATAACTGATAAGTGACACTGAGTACGGCGCCTGTGACATCAATTAAAAATGATCCATGACATTAACTGTCACATCTACCTCCTGCCACGAAACTATTCTCACACTGCCTCTGTGAGTTCTCCAGCATTGCAGCTCAATATTTTGAAAGGTGATATTCAAACCAAAAATTAGAGCAGGTGATGACTGAGGTGCACGTCCTTTAAAAGGGTAGACCTGTATCATCGCCCAACCGCTAATTGATGTTTATTGTGTGTGTGTGTGTGTGTGTGTGTGTGTGTGTGTGTGTGTGTGTGTGTGTGTGTGTGTGTGTGTGTGTGTGTGTGTGTGTGTGTGTGTTGACTGCAGCGTCAATCTGAAAATGGTCTCCACCGTTTTGCTACAGTTTTTGGGTGGAACGACATGTTTCCTTGAAACAGTGTGCAACAGGCTGTGAGATACATTTTCTGTCATTTGGAGGTTGTGTCAGAGGTGTTACTCAATCAGCAGACACATATATAAACCCCGCTGTATATAAAAGGCAGTGCACACATGTAACACAGCACGGTGTTCAGTGCACCACAGTTTCCATCTGAATAAACGTTTTGCTATGTTTTGTTGGGGCTGAACTAGCCCCAGGTGTGTGTGGGTGTTGCCTCCACTCTGTGGGCTATTTAGCAGCAACACATAGGTCAACATTGGTGGCTCGCAGAGAACTACCATCTGACGACCTATAATGTTGTGTACTGACTGAAGAAGAAGCAAGCAACCTGAGGCACAGTGGACCTCTAGCCTCCTCCATTTGGACTGATAGTGAGTCCTTGGACTTTTTTTCTTCCCTTACCTGATCAAAGACACTGACTGTTCCCCCTGCTTTTGATCAGTGGAGATATCATCAATGCCACCAGTTCCCATTATCACCCTTATGTTTTAGACCATTTTATATGAGAAATATTAAATTCCATTTTTAACCGTATTCCTTTGTTGTGGTCTTTTGCCCACTGCTGATCTGGTTTGTCAACCATAAGCCTGCAGGCCCCTGCAAAGACAATGTAGAGGGTGTTACAGCAGATGCTATAAACTATGTGAAAATTCCTTCTACACTGTTCTTAGCCATGCAACTACAAAACAGCACATCCACAACAGAATGTGGAATCACACTTTCATCTCTCTCCAGACAAACTTAGCCAAAACTGAAAATACTTTACCAGATGAAGTATAATGAATAAAAATGGACAACAAAAATATTTGACTTTATGAGAAAACATATATCTATTCTACCCTGGAAAATGTTCTCCAAATATCTTCTGAGGCAGCATAAAAGAAAATTGCTCTCCTAACATTCTCCCCATTAGCCCAGCAATGACAACAACTGTGTAGGCAATAACCCAAAAATATTAATATATATTCTTACGAGGGGGGCCGTCTGTGTTTTGGCTGATGGAATAGCTTCCAGGGCCAGGTGAAATATTACAGCCGTCAGTATTTCTGACAGAGCCTTTATTCCGGTCGCTGCTGTTTGATGGAGGACTCCAGCGAGTTTGACACCCTGCTAAATGTCACCGCCTCGCTGCCTCTCTGGAAACAGTGATAATGGCACGCTGGAGTTTGGCAACACAAGCTTCAGCATTGCCCCGGTGCACAGACATTATATTTTTAAGCCAAGGGGTGCAGAGACAGAGCCATTATTAGCCCTGTGGGACCACTGTCAGTGTCCAGTGGTTTTGTTGGTCATCGCATCCAGTCGGCGGATGTTTTGTAGTGTGTGGTTACATTCTATTCTGTACAGTATTACAAGTATATTGGTGCTCTGGTTCATCACCTTGCGGGACACAATGCCCCATCTCAGTCTTATCACATATCATGGAGCTTGGGTGACCACCTTAATGGAATTTTTTACTGTGTGTCCTCTATATTTTGTTCAGAGATGTTTTGTCTTACACTTTGCCTTTGCACTTCTGCCTATGGTATGAGAATATGTGTATAGCATGGTAGAACCTGTCCGTTCTGTCTATGCAAAAAAGCTCTCTTCTATAAATTTAAATTCCTACATAAAGCTGACATAGAGGTGACCACTGGTTTCTGCTTTATCGACTTTGCTGCACCATAACTTGGCATTATAACTGAAAGACGTTCAGCCAAACCACATTTCAGGATGTGGATGGATGGTAAGCGGTTTGGAGCCCAGACAGTCAATCACTGCGGGGGCATTCACCACTTGAGATCTCACTATTAGAGCAAAGGACACGCTTAATATTGTGCCAAGGAGACACTATTTATCATGGTGTAATTTCCGTTTGACCAAAGGGAGAAACACAAGCAAACTGGGACATATGGTAATGGCTTGGAAACATCAGCAATAAGTGGATTGTTCATTTATTTTCAGATGCATTTGCTTCCAGAGGAAACAGACTAAACAGGCACAATTTTATTTGGGTTTTTATTATTCTGATCTCATTTTAGCATGAAGTAATTAGTTAGCAGATTAAA
Organism: Xiphias gladius; assembly: GCF_016859285.1. NCBI lineage: Eukaryota > Metazoa > Chordata > Actinopteri > Istiophoriformes > Xiphiidae > Xiphias > Xiphias gladius. The sequence goes on along the minus strand of NC_053415.1, from coordinate 3,468,281 downwards.
TTTTAATGTAAATCTGACAGAAGAAATTGGAAGAATCTGAGTCAATTTTCTTTCAATGCTTGTTTAAACCAGTGTTGGAAGTATTCACCTCCTTTACTTAAGTAAAAGTATCAATATCACTGTGTGGAACCACTCCATTACAAGTAAAAGTCATGCATTCAAATTTTACTCATGTAAAGTGCAGAAAAATTATCACCAAAACGTACTTAAAGTATCATTTCATAGTGCTTTAGAATATAACATATTATTGGATTATTATCAGCTATGCATTAACAGATAAGCAACATTTTAATGTCAGCAGGTGAAGGTGGAGCTGACGGTAACAACTTTACAAGATGATTATATTATGTTTGCAAATATTATGTGCAAAAAAATGTCTCCATCTTTTATAAGTCATTATCAATTATCTACCGAGGCCTGAAAGTTTTTTTTTTTTCTAATAAATTATTATATCTTCCTAGCTAATTAGATGATTTCAACCTGATTCCCTTAGAAATCAATTTGTTTCAATAACTTTTTCGGACTAAGTGTGAGAATCTTGAAAGAGGACAGAACATGGGGTTGCTGCTTGAAAAATCGAGACAAAACTTCACCTTATTTTAGAAAATTCATGAATCCACTTGATCAGGTTGACCTTATCTCACCACACTAGCAGATTTATGAAGTCATTTTAAAAAAATATCACTTTTAAAATAATAACAATAATAATAATAACAATAATGATAATAATAGACAAAAATTAACCTGGTAAGATTAAGATTTTTGCAGTGCATGCAGTATGTAAAATGTGAATCTACAAAACTCCAATGGAGAAAATGATATTCCCACCAACTATAATGTCACATTGCTAAAACATGCTTTTTAAAAAAATATTTTAATGCTCATTTCCAAGTGAGTACAGTATAGCAAGTTGCAAGAGGTTGACTGAGTGGACTGGCTCGATGGAACATACAACCAGAAGGTTTTACTGAAAAAGAAAGAAGAAACTTCAAAGCACATCTTGTGAGTTACCATTACTTCTCCCATTGTCACAGTTTGATACTGTGCTGCCATCAGCCGTGAGTATGTGCTTGAAGAGACTCTGCATTTACATCCCATAGAGCATTTTTGGCCAGTCTGTGAGTACAGAGAGAAATCTTCAGCAGACAATTACAGAAATGGTGTGGATATTTCATTCTTCAGAATGCCACCCATTCCACTCCTATCAGTCAGATAGCTTTCATTGTTAATACATGAGGCTAAGGGGACAATGACTTCGTCTTGCTGCACGGTGAAGCCATTCTGTTTAAAATGGATCCCTTAATTATAAGCTATTTCTGGTAAGTCTCGCTTAAAGAGTCCGGGTTTTAAGGACCAGTTCATTCTACAAGGCCAAAGATTGTCTCCACAGGAAGCCACTGCATTCTGTTCTGTGTATGTCAAATGTTTTAACCTCCATGCAAAGGACACTTAAGTAGTCATGACTCTCTCTTATTTTTACTTACTTACTTTTAAATAGAAAAATAGTGTTTTAGTTTTAGTTTTCAATTAAGGAACAACCTGTATAGCTGGGTATGTGTGTTTTTATACGTGTGTGCCTTTGGCATTTTATATGAAACTCTCGCTCATGTGTCAAACTTGGGCTTGTTTGTGTATTAAAAATCATATATAAGTTACAATAAAAGCAAACTGTCATATTATTTACATTTTATTACATCTAAACATGATACTATATCTATATGTATTAGTTATCCCAAGTTAAGGAGCTACCTTGCCTTAAAGTCTGCCCTAGGTGATCATGTTTTGGGGACAAAAATCTGTTAACTTTCAACTGGAGGATGACACAACAGTATTTGTCATTTGTACAAATGCCTAAAATGACCTATGTTTACATTAACCTGATTAAGAACTCTAGCAGCTGTTTGAATTATGACTCCTGTCATCAAGTGCAGAGGTGTGATGTTGTTGTTAGCAACTGATGTGGGAGACCACAGATCTTTACGAAACCTAACCAAGTACTTCCTTTTTTAACCATCATAAGTTAAAAAATTGTCATCATTGTCATCGTGGGCCCATTTGTTGTCATCAAACACAACACATGTGCCCATCAATATAGGGTTGCAGTCAACAAAAGAAAATCTTGCTTGACTGAAATTGTACCTACTCTTCAACCAATTGATTGGTCGCAGGAAGAAAAAACACCTGCACATTATCTCTAGATGAATTAAATCAGCCACAGAGCTCTGAGTGCACTCTACTTGGTAGCCTTATTAGCCTAAATGAAATAGAAACAAACATAAAAAGCTAGTATTAGCAGCATAACATATTGAAATATGTCACTTCACATATGGTCACACTCAAAGCCTCAAGCATTAAACATGAAAGCTGACGGAGCATCCTACTGCAGACAAAGTAGCCTGCCATTTTCATGTTGGTTCTTGAGCTTTGATATACAAACTGTTGATTTGCAGAGTTTACACTTTACTTTTTGGTCATCAGTTTTAACAAAATGCAGCCACACCGATGACTTCTTTGACATGGTGTCAGTTAAGAGGTGACTCAAAGTAAACATTCAGTAAACATCAACTAAGTTAGTCCGAGCATCCTCAGAGAGGTGTTGATTCAAGTGTATGCTAATTTTGGAGGCTGCAGTTGTGTTATTGTATTGTGTTATATGGACAGGCGTTTCTATTATTTTGTCCACCCAATTTATATCAATGAGGATAGGCCAAATAGTAGTCTGTCTGTAACTAAATGTTGTTGATGGGGCTGTCGTGGTCAGGTCTCTCTTGAAAATAAGATTTGGAATTTCAGTGCCATCATACCTGATCAAGTATAAAGTCTCAAATCTCCAGGGAATGGATATAATGCACTGTCCTCCTACAGTACATGGCAAAAATAATTGTGTGTCTGTGTTTGTGAATATTTTGTATCTTTTTTTTGTTTTGTTTTACAGCATATCATTGAGTTCAACAGTCAGATTTTTCTTTGTATAGAAAAAACCACAATAAAGTACACACTGAACTAGCATAACTAACCTTTGCTCACCTTCTGTATTTTCTACTTTCTTATTGTATGAATAATGTCCACTATTGGGCAAACCAGGAGATCAATATCGATTTCAGATCCATTTGGCCACAATTTAGTGGCATTCCTAAATGCTACGACCTCAGCTGGGGTGCAGACAGATTGATCTATGACAACCAAATTGTTGAAAGGCATCACGGTAAATACAACAAATAGAGACTGATCAATTTCTGCTCATCTGAGTCACTGTGTTTGACCTTGACCAGAGAAGAATTCGAGAAGGCGGCAGCCTAAGAGAAGATGCAAAATATATGTCACTTTTTGTGAACACAGTCATTGTTTATTTAAAGCTTAGCAGACTGAACAATAAATCTCTCCTTTGTCTACTGCTAAGGAAAACTATGCATCATACAGAATGATGCAGTGATGGCTGGTTTCATAAGTATCTTTTTGTCAGTTAACATTGTTACATTATATATTGCATTCTGGCATGGAAAAACATAAATTATTTAATTTGCTGAGCTAGATGTAAAGAGTCAGATGAAAAGTTTAGTTCAGAGTCATTCAGAATTCACAGGAAAGCTGCTTTACTCTTTCAAAAGTTCCAAAAGATTAATCTAAGTCTGTATTTAATGTAAATAATGATATAGCATGTGCTTATGTCTTGTCTAACAAAATCTAAATCTGTTTTTGGTTGCTGATCAGAGCCTTGGCTGTCCTCTTGGCAGAATCAATCCCAGCACACATTGGGTGAGGAAAAGGGTACACTCTGGACAAGCCACCTGCATATCAGACAGACAATCGTTCACACTGCTGAGTAATGTAGAGTCACCTGTTTACGTAATCTGCATGTCTTTGCACTATGGGGGCAATTGGAGCACCCAGAGGGAACACACGCAGAACATTCAAGCTCCACAAAGAGAAGCGATTTGCTGTGAGGCAACAATACTTAACTCCGCAGCATTCTGTTGCTCCCTCTACAATGTAAACAAGAAAAAAAAAAAGCAAGAAGGCCTGCAACAGATGGGCTGGCCCCTACAGAACCCTGATCTCAACATCATGGAGGCAGTTTGGGATCACATGAAGAGACAGAAGACACTGAGACAGTCAAGTTCTCCAAGATGCTTGGAACAACCTACCTGCCAAGTACCTCGAAAACTGAGTACCAGTGTACTGATGAGAACTGGTGTTGTTTTAAAGGCAAAGGGTGGTCACAGTAAATACTGATTTGATTTAGGTTTTTTTCTATTTAGTGCACTTAGTATGAAGTTAATCAATGAATAAAAATAGGCATGTCAATGAGCCAGTAGCCGTGTTTCCATAATGTAGGTAGCGAACATTTATCTAACAATACCGATCAGCCGTTTCTGCTGTCACACTTTGTTTTGTTTCCTCAATGTTTCATCCGTATGAGTGTGATTCGGATGTCTCTTTTTTGAAACTGTGTATGTTGAAAGTTTGAAATAAAGATTTTAAAAAAACCTTGTTTCCACTCCACTGAAGAGATGAACAAGAAACAACAGATCCAAACAGAAGATCAGTGTCGAGCAATGAGGAGACTACTACTCCAACAAGCTGTATTGTGACTGACTGTACGTGGATTTTAAGTCTTCAGGTAAACCAGCTGATGTGTTGAGCATCATGTTAGCGTCCTTGCTAACTTTACGTTAGCTACAAATAAAGTCGGCTACCAGCGGTGTCTACGACCAAACAGTTAAGGTTGGCATGTTGCTCATGTGAGGCTCATATTAATGTTTACAAGACACAGACACCAACCCTGGACAAAAATTTTATTGGTAAATAGATGACGGACAGTTTGTTGCCTCCAGTCAGTACCAAAATGATACCCCCTGCCCTCCATGATGTTTTACAGTATGAAATGAAAGTGAGCATGAAATCAGTATTAATATCACATTAATAGACTGCGATAAAGAGATATGAAATGCAAACCACCTAATAAGTCATTTTAATAATAGCAGCTTAATTGCATAAAAAAGCAGTTTTTGATTGGCTGAGCTTGACAAGAAGCCATACCCCTGCAGCATCTGACATCTAAATCCAAATGTAAAGTTATTGATGATGGGCCACACCACAGTAATAGAGAGGTATTAGTTGGTCTTATCTCTGCATGTTAGGATTCTCCCAACATGTTTGCACCCATCCACACATACACGAGTAAATAAAGAGCACATGCATCCATACACACGCACTCAGTGTCGATCTCTGTCATTGTCAGGTACTATAAGAGCCAGCATGCTGTGGCTGACAGATGAGCAGCACTGGACAACAATTGATTAAAATGTACAGTTTATGTACCATCTGGAAGGTCAGGGTGAGCATGTTATTGCCACACCTGCCATTGTGTGTCTTTCCTCTTCGATGAATTTTAATCACCCCTGCACCATTGTAATCAATAAACCATTTCATGGTATCCACACTAACATGTAATTCTTTCTCCACCCACTGCACAGCAACAACTAATTCACAGCTGCCAGACTCTGCTCAAATGAATGACTGTGTGCCTACAGTCCAGAAGACATGGCAGAAAAATACATTAATACATACATACAGTAAGCCATGAGAACAAAAGTTAAAAAAAAAAAAAATAGGGTATGTTACCAATCAGAACTTTTGGGACAATGCACGCTAAACTGAAAAAAAAATACAATGCATTCTGTAAATGTATTACCAGTGCACTAGCTTTCCCTTTCTGAGTTGCCTGATGGTGGGCCAGAACTTCCTCGAGGCCATCAGAAAGTCCTCCTCCATAGCTTTCCCAATCTCCTCCCACACCTGGGTTTTTGCATCCACGACCGCCACAGCTGCACCCCTTTGGCCTTCCAATACCCATCTGCTGCTTCAGGAGACTCCCAGTCCAACCATGCCCAAAAGGCCTCCTTCTTCAGCTTGATTGCCTCTCTGGGAACCTGCTGGTGTCCACCAGCGGGTTCTCTGGTTTGACAACATGACAGCCACCTACAACCTTCTGAACAAAACTCCGAACGGCTGCCTCAGCAATAGAGGGCCTGAAAGTGGCCTACTTGGATTCCATGTCACCAACCTCCCAGGGGATGCATGAGAAGTTCGTCTCGAGTTGGGAGTTGAAGACTTCGATGACAGGGGCTTCAGTCAGGCGAGAACAGACATATGCCATTACTACCATCTTTGTTTTGGATAGGAAAAAGTGTCACATTCCTGAGAAACAGGTTATGAATCGAAGTCTTTCAAAGATTCTGGAAAAATGCCCTAAAAACGGCTGATGTTAAATGACCGCGTGGGTTTTTTAAAGATCACTAGATACTTATTTCTCTCAAAAACTGATGCTTAACTCTATGACTTGAATGTACTGGTAATACATAAAAATCTTCCTCTCTTCTTTGAGCCAGATACTGAACCCACTTCTGTCCTGTAAATTGTGATGTAAAATAGGGCAACAGCAAAATTATAAACATTTATAAGTAATGCATGTGTTACATGTGATATTAACTGCAATGCAAGTGGATTAATACACTGTCAGAAAAAGAGGACTCTGTATATAAAAAAAAGTGGAGTAAAGTAATGAAATGTAGGAAAGTATAAAACCATCTTAAAACCAGAATCCGTATCTACCTCCACCTGTTTGACTGGCAGTAATAAGATGGGGTCATTAAAATAAATACAGCACTGTCCATCACCTGCCTGTGATTGACAGACACAATGCGATGCCGATGATACTGAAGGCGTTGTTCCTTTCAAGGTTAGCAACGTTGTCGCTCACGTATTTTTAATCAAGCGCACCTGAGGTTAAATGTTTCTTTGGCAGCCAACAATATCAAGCCCCCCATATCAGAAAACCATCCATGCAGGAAATTCCAAATAACCTTGAGAAGCTTAACAGTGCTTGTGACTAATAGATACACAGAGCAGACAAATAACAGATCAAAGTTCTGTCTCTAAACACACCTCGAGCCCCTTTGTATTGTCAATAATGAACAATACTATACATTCTCCCCAATTCAAAAAAACTGATTTAAGCCATGTTGAATTTAAACATGTAGCTTTTCTATCTGTGTGTGAAAAGGTTAAAAGAGTTATATATTTAATGGCTAAAAGATTCATCCATAAGTCCCTGTTGCACCCTTCTGCAGCCACCAATCTGGCTTGCAGTGGAGTAAAACCTGTTTATCAGCTTGCCATTACAGGAAGACACCTGTGGCAGCTACTTTTTTGTTGTTCTCTCATACGGCACTTCTGGTTTATCAAGTGCCTGTGTTTCTTAGGCTTTCATTTCATTTCTGAAATGCTGCTGTACTCTGATTTCTGAGTTACCAGTAAATAGAAGCAAAACTATTTTATAGAATGTCTTTATATGTACACCGTACAGAGAAGAAATACTCAAACTCTAATAACTATAGAATTGCAAACAATAACATAAATAATAATAATAAAAACACAAATGCCTCTGTAAATTCTTATAGTCTGGTGGTATGACAAGGCTTCAGGAACATAAATGAGTGGGGAAGAACAACTTCAGACAAGTTTACATTCAATCTCTTTTCTTCAGGGGCCTTGATGCAAAGCCCTCACACCAGCTTGTTCATAAACCGGGCTGTATCTCTCTCTAGGATCAAAGCACATGGTCTCCACTGACCTCCAGCACACTAAACACGCCCAAAATAGCTCCTTCATCTGGCTTCACCAAGGGTGAAATCAAAGACTTTGCTAGCACAGAATGACCTTTTCAATTACATCCTATGAATCATTTGGGAAGAGCCTGGGTTCTTTATATACTGTATCTATGACTTTCCTGTTAATGTACATGCGCTTTAATTGGGACGTAAAAACTTTAATACTTACAGCTGTTTTTTTTTTACAGTGCATTTAAGTACTTACCTGACTCACACTTAGTGCTGCTGAGCATATTGCATGAAAAGTGGCATATAGTATCTCTCATTGCAGCAAAGTGTAAGCTAGGATACCACTGATATACCGCAGAAATTAGCATAGATCCAGGAGTGTCATGCCAGGTACAGTGTCATGTTCCTGCTGTGCTTTCAGCATTAACTACCAAACAAAGCCATTCAGTTTGTTACAGAAGGACAGAGGTGAACTCAGCTAACTTCTGAGTGTTTGTTTGGAAGTCATCCCCCTTCAGAACCAGCATTCATTTGTTTTTAGCCAGTAAAAATCAAGTTTTGACTCATAAGTTGCCAGGCTGAGGAGTGAGGTATGACACAGGACCATTATGGCAGACAGATGAAACAAGACGCTCAGTGAAAAAACATTTTCACCTCTTGAATATCTATTCATTTACATGCAGTCCTCACCTTTTTATCTTAATGTAATGTAAAGACATTAAATTCATCATATCAAAAGTTTATTTGAGGACGTGTTGTCCAATTTAATGTCTATCCCAATGGACATTAGCTCTGGAATAACATGAACTAGGAGCTGATGAAAGAACATGAAATCATGTATCATGAAACATGTTGTTTTATGATTCATTATTTTGGATTATATCAAATTAATATTTAAGTTAATTTATAAAAGTAATTCCATAAAATAATAATAATATAATACAATATAATACAAAATAAAATAATACAGTATACTATGTATGTATTAAATCTAACATTAATAAAGTGAGTCAGAGGCAAGGTACAAGAAATACTTTTCAACTGATTTCAAGCAAAGGCGGAGAGTGTAGAGAGTTCACTTTGATGAAAGACAAGCACCAGCTGAGGTTGCATTAACAGACAACGACATGCGGACAGAAGAGATGGTGGAACATGAAGAGCAGTAAGAAGGAGATTAAATTATGTAAAAGGCCATTGACAGTGAAGTATACTTCATATGAGTTTTCTCCATGTGTAGTCACTCAATGTCTAAACCCATTTGAGTACTATGTTCTATGCCTGCTCAGATGTTTGACCTAATAGCATAAACGTTGAACATACATAAACATACAGTATATGCTCTGTGGATTTCAACAAAGTCTGCTTTGAACATACCAGGACTCGGCTGCAACAGCTCTTCAAAAATCCATCCCTAAGTTTTTGTCCTAAGTCCTAAATTCTACTACTAGCCAACGAGTTACTAAATTGGGTTGCACCAGTCAATCTCGTACAAGTATATCTGTTGCAGCGCCTATCTCGAAGCTTTCAACCGTGTAAACAAGATAGAAAAAATCCTTCAGAGAGTTTAATAACAATTAAAAACTGACAAGTTCACATGAGCATTACCTGCCAGCCTGTAATCCTCATTAGCTATTCATGCCTGACGGGCAAATAGTGCATAAATATCCACATCACTGTAAAGATCAAGTGGTTGTAGCCTGACACATATTACACACTGATGGTGAATATGCTGTCCATTTTCAATTACCTCGTTTAGTTGCAGCAGGCCATATGTTGCATTTTGATCGTTGTGGCAGGCAAATTGTTGGGTTGATTATTAGCTACACAGCCATTACATCTAGTGGTTACTAGGTGTAACTATTTTGTAGCATTTAAGCCCTACGTAAGAACAAGCTTGTTTACCCACTATAATTTGATATTGAATATATTTTTGACTTAGTAAACACTTGCGTTATAACTAGGCTAAGTTTGAACTTATGAACAGCTGGTGCAGCTGGTTCTAGAATCCTAAAAAAGCTATAAACAAATATAACAACAAAATGCTAAAAAGACTTCTCCACTTGTTTTATTACTTAATATTAACCACCCGTAATGTTATAATCCATAATGTCATTTTCAAGAAATCTTTACGTTGTCAGCAGAGGCCCACATTGTAATGAATTTGAAAAACATATAATTAACACAAAAGATGACATTTGAAAAAGTGATTTAGCCTCATCTCGACATTGAACAAGGGTAAGAGACCCTTTCAAGTGGGAAAAAGAATTCAGTTCTGAGGGAGCTTTATTGCAACAGTGTATGCTTTGTCATCAGTGTCATTGCAATATACCGTGGCTTCTAGCAAAATCTAGCAAACACTCTCAAAGTCATTGAGCGAGTAAGTTGTGACTGTCTCCATTTGGCTACGCTGGCTTGTTTAAACGTAGGGTGAGGGCTGCAAAATCCATTTAAAGGGAGTGTAGGCAGCATATGGAGCAGTGGGAATGATGTCCACATATTTGGGACAGATTGGTGATGATAGCACCTATTCACCAGCATTACAACAGTCAAACTTGGTGGATGTTGAATACTTTTCAGCAGATAATCAAACAGCAGTAGGTAATGTAAATGTGGAGATAAGACTTATTGCTGAGTAGGATTGGTACTGTTGTAGAACAAGGAACTGGTAAACATAATCTTTTGAAAACTTTTAAAAGAAAGAACAATACATTTTCTATTAGGATTCAGACGTAAAAAATGAGTACAGTATATTGGTCTACTGTTTGTTTAACATGCTGTTGGTACATACAATAATTAGTTTTCTTCCCATATAATCCATCATTTCAGGAGTGCATCACTTGTTTTTGTTTCTTTGGCAATAAAAGGAGCAACCAATATCATATGTAATAGCAAAGTTTTTGGAAAACAGCACTAATGTTACACTTGCACGTGACTTCAAACCTCACATATGGGCAACATTTTGATCCAATCTTCCTCAGGTCAAAAAGGTTGTTTCTTTGATAACCACTTGACATTAACTGAGAACTTCAATTTTCCACCAGTATATTTGTATTATCAGTATTTTTCCATTAAGAGAATTCATCTCTCTCTGAAATGAACTGATTCACTCAGGTATCACTAAAGCCTGAATCAGGACTTTATACGCACTAAATAGTCTTTGTTTTAGCAGATGTCTCCAATAACATCAGCTGCATCACTAATAGGAGAAAATACTTGTGTGCATAATATGTATTTCAGTGACATTTTCTGTCATCTGCTTAGCAAAAACTGATGCAGCATGGGTGTACTGTTTTTATACTCCGGGGGATTGATGAGTATCAACCTCTGGTGACAAACATCCATCTTCATTTGATTGAGTCAACATTCAAAAACGCAACCTAATGCTTCTGAAACCAGTAGGCTATTTAAGCCACTATCAGATTGGACTGGCTAAATAACTGATGTACACTGTACTATGAGGAATAAACCTGGGGTTTTGTTTCTATCCCCAGGCTTTCATAACATCATTAAGGTCAGGAAGGTAGAGCTGACTGTTACAATTTCAGAGCGGCTTATTGGCCTCAAAAAATGTGCCTGTGCCTCTTCCAAACCACCACTGAAAGGTCAAGCTCTCACAATTCCTGTGGTTTAGCACTCAATTAGTTGAAAATTGCCTTTTGTCTGCTGGGAGCAGGTGATAATTGCTGTGGGTCACAAGTGATAATTGCCACTGAACCCCTCTGAGCCACTGCCTATTAAAAGGAGTTATTTAAATCACATCACCTTTGGGGTGCTTCTGTCTTTTATGCTCATCTTTAATTGGGGAGCAGATTTTTGAAACTTTTCCCATCACCTGATCAGCTCAGACGTGCACAAGTCTCAGAACTTAAGCCAAACTAAAGGATTTTACAAACTGTTAGGACAAGCTGGACGATGTCCCAATTTGTTTAAAGCAAATAAAGTGATCACTCAACTATTTCCGGAGAAAATAACATTTTAGATGTCTGAATCACTTACTCAATGGTTAAAAAAACTCTAATGTGTGGAGTGGTGTACCTATTATAAATTAAAGTGAGCACAGGGAGAGCAATTTTCTGATGCACTGGTTAATTTGTAACAAACCTCAACTTTGGGTTATCCTCTTTAAGGCTCTATGAGTAATGCAGTCCAATAACTAACTTCTTTGGTGGTACTTGAAGCAAAACTTCAGCCATACTAAGTACATAGTATTTTCCACATTCCATGACAGTGTGGAAAATGAAGGGCCTGGTTGCATCAGAAAGCGGCACATATGTGGTTCCATAGCTTGGTGATGCAGTGACTATGCACAGGACTAAGGGGTTAATTACTCTAGCTGGTGAGCTAACTGCCAACACACTAGCAAGGGAGGCTGGTGCTAGTCAATCCCAATAACTCCCAAAGTTCCTTTCTATTTTGTCTGTACTGGGCTGTATACGCCTCCGTGTTCACATGAATGTGCATAATTTAATCATTAAGGAGTTACTGAGGGGAGAGAAAACCTCTTGAATCTAGGGAGCTCACTAGCTGTCAGTTAGAAGGCTAGTTCGCTGGGTTGCAAATGGCAGTTCATACAGTTTAGTCACAAGACGTATTTGTACCATTGACATATTTACATGTATTTGAACTTATTGACTCATTAGCGATAGGGCTGCCAACGAATACAATAAATTTGATTATATAATTGAATTGTAAAGAAAAAAGTAATAATAAAAAACATTTGATTGTGACTTAATATTCAAAAAGCAGCACTACCACCAGTCTGCCTCACAAGTTCTTGCGTGGGTCTGGCCCACTGCACTGAAGGCACTGCAAGACAGACAGAGTCACATAACTTAACTACCTTCATTGATTGAAAATGAAATGTAGGTCAAACTGAAACAAGTGAATAATTCAACACCAACCGTGTTGTAATGATAGCAGAGAGTTCACAACCCAACTTGGCCGCAGTATTTTCACTCGGAGCAATCTAAAAAATTGTAGAACCTTGAGTTAAAGTTGTATGCAAGCTATGTAAGCTAGAGTTAGCCTACCATTCCAGCACTAGCAACCTGAGCACACATTGCGAAAATATGCACCCAAGTATTTATGTCGCTCATTGTATTGGTTTACCCTCTTATGGACATAATGCACAACAATAGATATTCGAATGGTTAAAACCGATGTGTTTTTTTAGAAGGAATACTCAGATGTGATTTTTGGCCAATTTTGACAGCGGTAGTTAGTGACCCAGCTGACAAGCTCGCTAACTGACAACTGTCCATTGACTCCTGTCTCACAACTGTCTGTAAATCATTTCTCTTTTGTAGAGCAGTTTACACTCTGACAGAACAGGTTCCGTTAAACAGGAGGGTGACACACAGCTATAAGCTACAATGGCTTCCTCCATTTTTGACTCTCCCGCTGTCCAGTCCCTCAAATGTCAGTCTGATCATGACTGTTTACAATTAGTCAACAGCACTAATTTGCCTGTCAAAGTTCAACCAAATTGAAGTTGTAACAAAGAAAATTGTATGGATTTACCATTCCCCTGCAAGTGAGAACACTTATGGTAAATCCTTTAAAACGAACTGATCTCACCAAAAACTTTTTTAACTGTTTTAACTGGGGATTGGACCAGCCCTAAAAATATCTATTCACTGGGAAATCAAAATCTTTTAGTTTGGTTTCCAACAAATGCCACATATATAAAGGAACAAAACAATATATTTAGGTGTCAAGTTATGAATAAGAATTTTCAAGTTTTGTGCAAAGCTTTTATATTGTCCCTATAATTAACGCAGAAATTGGAGAAGTACCACAGTGAGACTGATTTAAAGAAAGAGTGACCCATGAGTGTTTGATCTGGTGTGGGCTATCTTAAAATAGACTCATGTCCTCATCACATAGTGCCCAAACAGAGGAAAGGCAGTACAAAGGTAGGGGAGAAGGAGACATTGTTAAGTACAAGAGGAAAGAAAGAACCGGGATGGAAGGTGAAAGGAACAACCAGTCATCAGAGCAATTAATTGTGTGTTTAAGAGCCTTGAGAGAAATATTCTGGGGACAAAACCCCTGGGGAAGTGCCATGTAAGCCTTTTCTTATTACCACAACTGTAAAACAGGACATCTAATCCGTAGTAGAGGATTGCAAAGCCAGAACTATCGACCCACATAAAACTTCTCAGTATTTAGTTTATGACCCAAAAGTAGGTATAAAAATATGTGTTGTAACTTTAATTACTCAAACAGTACAGCACCAGAACTGGTTTTAACCACAATTACAAGAACACCCTTTCTAGGATAGGTTCTTTTAAAGTCTGTCTTAAGGTGTGTTCTAACAATGCAAAGCAAGTTTTATAAGCTGCACAATCACATACAAAGTGAATGGAAAGGTGTGTGGGTGTGAATAGACATAAATTTGTTCAATGTCAGTACAATTTGTACATTAGCTGTTTCATTAGCTGCATAAATGGTCCAGTGGTCACATTCAAATGATGCAAGGCAAGAATTTGCTTTGCTTTCAGTCTGAACACACCTTACTGTACAAACCTCAAATGTCATATGTACATCCATCAGCCACAACATTAAAACCAGCTACCGGATTTAATGAAAACCAGCAAATGGTTTTCATGTTGTGGCTGATTGGTGTATATTAAAAACTGTCCTCTCGTAAAAAAAACAAGTGCATAGGTCATCTGTGCCAGCAGCTTATAATGACCCATAGTTACGTTTTATTGTTAGGCAACCTCTAACGGCCAGGATAATTAGGACAGGAGCAAAGGAGGAAGTCCGGTATAGTCTAAAGAACGACAAAGTCCACGTTAGGAACAAGATTGGGGTGGATGGATGGGTCAACAAAACACAGGCTTTGACATGGAAGACCGGTGTTGGTTTTTGGAACCAATATTAAATAGTCCGGTCACTGTAATCATTTTACTCCTCCATACTGGCCAAAAAGTGATCCTTTGCTGGCGTTACTACATTGTCAAACCTAGGGAACATTTTGATTCCCAAAAATGTTCAGCTGAAGGTTAACATGAGGCCTCAACAGTCTGAGCTGGACAAATCAATTGAGTATCTTCCAAAAAAATGGTCTGTTTAGTACTAAATACCTCTATTTTGTTTCTATGGGCAGCATTTCCTCGCTAATTCACTACGTCTTGGTAGTTGCATGTAGGAATGTCACCGGGCTACTACACTGGCAATAACCCTACACTTAGTTTCTCAAGGCAAATTAATACTTAAGGCTATCATAGTCTATTATACTTCAGGCAAGGATGGCTATCCCACCACAGATACATGTGTGGTAGATTTTGATTTATAATTGAGCATCAGATTTCACCAGTTGATAACACCACAGCAACACAGATACATTGTAAATGACTGTACTTTAATTATATTTCAAAGAGTAATTAATTAATTTTCATTTTGTGATGTAAAGCGATGGTGGGAAGGTTTCCCCTTCTCATTACTGAGTAGGCACCTGCTGCCATGCAGCTGCTTTGTTTAAGTTATTTCCTTCATTCTGACAGGGAATGCCCATTGCGGTTAGCAGAAGCTTTGCAGTGAAGATGGCTTTGCAAGATGTGTGTCGTCAAACAAAAAAAACCTGAGCCTTTTTAGAACTTCCTGAACATTGGCATCAGAAAAATGTAGAAAACACAAGCAGCCCATGCTGACCAATTACAGTTTTTGCCATCTCCACTTGATATCTCCGTAGTAACCATGCCCTGTTGTCAGCTTGGCTACAAGTAAAGGCCATAAATCCCCTTGTAAGTATCGTCTCATTAGTAGGGGATCACTTCATTGCCAGTATAGAGAGAAGGAATGATTACAGCAACTCGGAATTCTCTTGGCATACATACAGAATGTGAGTATTGCCTTACAATAGACTTGAAATGGTCAGAATTTCTGCAACGTCAGTGGAATAGGCACTGCAGTTTCTGGAGCTCATGTAAGTGGCCGTGTCCTTATTTTCAGCTGAACTACAATTCCCTCCTAGATGACTGTGACTGCTGGAAATGTCACTGACAAAACAAAGCTACAGTATATACTGCAATTTAAAAGAGGGATTTTGAATCCCATGAAGACATCTTTTCTTATTCTCACCCATTTTAAGATAGAACAGTGACAGATCATTTATAACCAACTGAACAAGTCTGTAGCATTTACTTACATAACTTCACTGCTATTCTAAGGGGCTGTCAAGGGGCTGTGTCAAGGGGAGGTTCCCAACAAACTGGCCACATTGAAACAAAATGGAATATTGAACTGAATGTCCAGCACTATTATACATGAAACATATATTCATGAATCTAGTCTGTAACATATGTCCCTGGGAACTTTTGCTCCGTTCTCTCTCCTCCAACAAGACTTCGCATGCTTTATGGATAAAGCAAATCACAGTGCAGAGTAGGTTTACTGTTGTTCACACTTTCTATGGGATATCGCTGCAATTCATGACTTCCATATAGCGGCTCTTGCTCCGGTTCCTAATCAGCAGCTCTTTGTCATTGTCTTCTGGGGGTCCACTTAAGGCATTGTCATCTGATCAGCAGAACAGAGTCGCTGCTTCAAAGATGAAATGCAGTTGAGGAAGCGTGGCCTCCAAGAATGGCACAACCACCAAGAGGACATCTAGCTTCCAGTAAATGTATTCATGCTTTTCAAATGTTGCAATAAGTCTGTCAAGGTAAATCATTTTGAGCAATACAATAGAAGGTAGTTCTCTTCACACTAAAATTGGATGTTGCTCTACTTCAGGTGTTCTTAAGGAGGCTCAAGTTGATAGGCAGGGTCCTAAAATGTTTTTGGCCTAGAAAAAAATGCACTTTTCTCAGAGACTCTTGGCTGTATTTTTCTGTATTTTTTTTTTATTGTTCTACATGATGGAAAAATTGAAACATACCTTGTAACACTTCACTTAAACCCACCTATTTAGCATTTATAAGCAGTATAAACACTTAATAAACTGTTTATAACAAACTGTACTTCTGTTGTAAGCAAATATAAGGGCATTTTAGTTGTTTAATAATGTATTTGTTAACAATCATAACTTCCTAATACTTGTGTATAAGACAGTCTAAAGCCATGTTAGCAGCTCTGTGAGACTGTATTTAGGCACAGTGGTGCTTTGAGCTAAATGCTATTGTTAGTATGCGAATGACAATCTTAACATGCTGATATAAGCAGGTATAATGTTTACCTGTTCGCCATCTTAGTTTAAAATGAATGCTAAGTTGTGCTAATTAGCACTAAACACAAAGCCCAGCTGAGGCTAATTGGAATGTCATTAGTCATTAACCAAAATATTGGAGAAATTGAAATTTTGACCTGATGATGGCGCTATATGAAAAGTGAAGGGCTTACATGACAATCCATCCAATAGTTGTAAGTTTAAATCTGTTTTAATATGCTTTTTAATCTACTATAAATGTGCTGGATGCTGTCTATAAATGTGTTCAAAACTCACTCAAAATTTAATTTCAATAATTTGACAAACTGTATACATGTATATGTAAATAGATATATACATAGAACTACATTATACATATAAAATATACACACACATATATACATATATATCTTCTGGGGTTCCACTTAGAGCATTGTCATCTGATCAGCAGAACAGAGTCGCTGCTTCAAAGATGAAATGCAGTTGAGGAAGTGTGGCCTCCAAGAATGGCACAACCACCAAGAGGATATATATATGTATATATATATATATATATATATATATATATATATTTATATATACATACAACTACATTATACATATACAAGATACATACGCAAACACACGCGTTATTTTGTTATTAGTATTTTATGTTATTTAGTGAAATGTGAACCATTTATTAATTGTTTATTTACAGTCCTTTCATTTGAACCTTTTGAAATAATAGCCTGCCCAAAGCCCCTTAGCTGTAAAGACCGCCATGGCTTCATCACAAACAATTGCAGAGCCATGTACTGTATGTGTTCAATGCAACACTGCCCCCCTGTGTCTTTACAAGGCGTGCCTCTTGTTCCAACACATTCCTGGGATTCTTATTCCATCCACTGTCACACTAAGTGAGACTGTCACCCAATCTCTCCCTTGTTCACTTTCTCTCTCTGTCTGTCAGTCAGCCGTGTCCCATTCCCTTATTCAGTCAGTGCCTCGCCTTCTCAGTCTGTCAGTCTCCCACTCAGTCAGTCACTCCATCCCTCTCTCCTTATTTGCACACCTCACTTCCCCCTCATTCAGTCATGCACACTTTTCTCCTATCAATCACAGTACACATCTTAGTTGCCAGATTTTTAACTGTCAACAACCTGCTTTTGGTCAGTGTTTTTCTCTACCAGGCAAACCTTTTACTCTCTGAAAGCCCCCCATGTTCTTTTGTTATTTATAACATTGCCTTTGCTCCCTGTACTTCAAACCTCTTCAGTTTTATTCAAGCACTTCATTTTGTTTCTGCCACTTGTTACTACTTCTTTGCTTTATGCCACCTTCAACTTCTTTGGCTCCTTATGTCTCTCTTCCTTTATCAGTCTCAATGTTTGTGTCACTGCAAATTTCCTTTCATCCTTGCTCAGAATATTTGTCATCCAATATCCATAAGAATTACTGTCATCAATTGTACTGAATGATTCCACAGGACTTATGTACATCCAGTGCCAATGCATGAAGTAATGTATTAATGTAGTGAGGCGAAAGTAGGGGTATGGAGGTCTGGGTGGTGGATGGTGGAGAAGACCCAAGTTTTCTACACTGACAGAGCCACAAAAATGTTTGCAGTTTTTGCCACAGTGGCAGCATGGCTCTATGGATGGCAATGTAGGTCGATCAGCCCTTGCCACCACTTTGAATTTGGTACACATATGCCCAGAAGCATATGTCCCCAGACGGTGAATCCTACTGAATTTACTGATCCCCTTACTTTTGCTATCAGCAGGCCGACATTTTTACTTATCCAGTGAAATATCTCATTATCTGGATGGAATGGCACAAACTTTTGTGCAGACAATATTGGTCCCCAGATGATATCTTACTGACTTTGGTGATCCCCTGACTTCTCCTCAAGCATCACCATTAGGGTTGACATTTTTTTTTTTTTTGGTGAAATATATTGACAGGTATTAGATGGATTGCCATGAAATTTGGTTCAGACATTTGTGGACTGTTGAACATCAATTGCATCATTTGGTAATCCCCATACTCTCCTCCAGTGGAACCATCAGATCATAATTTCCATTTTTCAGTTACTTTGGTTAATGACCAAAACTAATGACATTGCCATCAGCTGTACTAAACGTGCCAATTAGCAAATGTTAGCACGCTAACACAGTAAACTAAGATGGTTAACACGGTGCATATTATACCTCCTAAATATTAGCACGTTAGCACTGACATTGTGAGTATATCAGCAGGCTGACTGTGCCTCTCTACAACTTCACAGAGCCACTGGCATTGCTGTAAAAACTGTGTTCAGACAGAAAGCAAAGTGAATTTTTACCTCACGTCATCATGTAAAAATTTGACAACTGGACCCTATGTGTTTATTCACTCCAAAAAGCCAGTGTACTGACTGTACAGATGTCACCTGTATGCTGGCCAGAGATGAATGCACCATGTGAATGGCGGTTTGCCCACTGTCTTCCCACTGATTTGTATACAATCTTGCTACCACTAAAATTTGCCTTGAGCTCAGCCTGAACACACAGTAAATTTTTTTTTAAACAATCAATCAGCCACAATCCTCCACTTACCTTTAACACACTGTACTTGCCATGTGCAGATATTGTAGAAAAAACTAATTTTACAAACATCGAATGTTATCTGGGGTTTTGATGATATATCCAATCAACATTCTGCCTGGCAATAGGGTTGAGATTCCTACTTCCATCCATTATCTTTAACTCCCCTTTCCTCCATTCTTCCCTTATCTCCTCATATCTTCCATATCTCTCTCTCTCTCAATCTCTTCCCCTCTTGATTCCATATCTCTTTCCACAATCCTTCTCTAATCTCTCCCAGTGTTCATCCCCAAGGACCTATGCAGAGGGATAACGCTGCCATAAACCTTGGCATTCAAACAAACCTAGCTCATGAATTTTAATACACCAAACAAGGGTACTGGCAGACAGGTGGGCAGGCGAGCTGTTTTCAGACTCTCTGCATGTCTTTCCCTGCTTGCAGCAAGGGGATAATAAAACTTCTCTGACGTCATGGCTCTGAGGTTGCTCTTTCACCACTCAGTCCACGGGTGCTGGGGGAATCAAGTTTTTATCGCGCCTGTTTGGGCTTATCTCAGCACCAACCCTGCAGGCCAAGGTCAATTTCGTGCCTGGGCAAGGGGTTGCTCATGTTGCAGGGGGGAAATCGCTGTTGTGGGCAACCCAGCCGCTCCTCTCTGGAGTTGGGTCAATAGCAGCAAAATATGAATCATAAATTGACCAAAGCAAATTGTCTGATGCCAGAAAAGCGACATAGTGCATTTATGCGACTGAGGTTTTTCTGCTCTTTTGTGCTAGAGGTTGCAGCATGAAGCTAGCAATGATGAAATGAAAATGAGCTGGCATTTTCTGTCTGGCATTTACTGTGTTTATACAAGAGGTAGAGAAAATCACAGAAAGGTATTTTGGAACTTAAATAACTTTATACATATAGGTCATTTTACTCATCACAGCAAGTTCTATTCACCCTGTGAAAACAGTTGTGTAATGTCTTCTGTGGCTCTGAAGGAAGCTTTCT
Organism: Xiphias gladius; assembly: GCF_016859285.1. Taxonomy (NCBI): domain Eukaryota; kingdom Metazoa; phylum Chordata; class Actinopteri; order Istiophoriformes; family Xiphiidae; genus Xiphias; species Xiphias gladius. The sequence goes on along the minus strand of NC_053415.1, from coordinate 3,447,944 downwards.
GAAGTCTGAGATAACAACCTTGATGTTATCATTGGGGTTATTTCAGCTTCAGCTCAACTTCCACGTAGAGACTACAGTGTTTTAACAAATTCAACAATTTTACAAGTTTAACAAAACTACCTAAACAAACCAACTAAACCTTTTAGGAATTACAGTCATGGAGAGGCTCAAAAGTAATTGGACAATTGACTTACAATCCATTTCATGGTCAGGTGTGGCCTTTTCCCTCATTATTTCATATCAAATTAAGCAGTTAAAAGGTCTGGAGTTGATTCCAAGTGTCGAATTTGCAATTGGTAGCTGTTCATGGGAACTCTCAATATGTGGTCCAAGTAGGTGTCGATGCAAATGACAGAGAAAACTGAAACTTTAGGCACTCCTAAAGTCTCTGTCAAATCAACAATTTGGTACATTCTTAGAAAGAAGGAATGCACTGGCAAGCTCAGCAACACCGAAAGGCCTGGAAGACCACGGAAGACAACTAAAGTGGATGATCGCAGAATTCTCTCCTTTTGTTATCCTTATTTATACTTATATTCGTTTGTCCAATGATTTTTGGGCACCTGAAAATGAGGGACTATGTATAATAATGGCTGTAATTTCTAAAACATTAAAACAAGTTACCAGTTTTACTGTTGTGGCAGATCGGTGTATGTTTGTAATTGGGTTGAATTAGTAATGTTACAAAGATCGTTGGTGGCTCAAACATCAATTCACAATTTGACATTGAAGTTTTCAAAGAAACATGACCAAAGTTACATCTGCAAAAAGCCCAAATATACTGACATCATTGATCACATGCTAAAAATAACATGAGGGATATGATGCACATATAGCTTACAAGGCTGACAAATCAGTAATATCCAATCAACATGCAACGTGGATATGGCTGCCTTTTGTTGCAATGGTCATTTAATTGTGTTAAAATCCCGTTTTCTGAAGTTTTTTTAGTAGTCACACAGAAAAACAGAACTTTCCGTCAAGCTCATATCAACTCCAGTAACTCCACTCTAATAAATTCCCTGTTGCAGTCATCCTTTGATGTCCAGCTTTAACTGCACAGTAATCTCTCTACATTGGCAAAAGCACAGGAGCCTTTTAACAGGACCACAGGCCCCATTCTGTCATCGACCTCTCATGAATTAGATTCCCCCGGCCACTGACAGCAAAGAAGATGAAGGGGAATCCGGTTAGGGAGTAAGAAGATTAAATGAAGAGAGTGCTGGTTTCAAAACATTCTCTGTGGTTTTTAGTCTAACTGCTGTTGTAGTGCACTGGAGACTAAAATGTTTGGCAAAGGAAAGCAATTTTTTGTAATCCAGCATCACATGGGTCTTACTTTAAGAGGGTGCTGTTAGTATATACTGTCCAAATCCATTTTCCTATGCTGGTAGTTTCAGTTTGTCTGCTTGGATGCTTATTGTTCTTGTGATAGCTGGTAGGTTGATTCTCTGGTAGAGACTATGCTTCCAACAAGTTGGGCATTATGATCAATTCAAATAATATGTTTTTTGTATCCTGGGGGGGACAGACAAAGGCTGTAGCGGCACCATAAACTGGTGTGTCTTGGTTTCACTGGGAAACGTCAACTGGGGGATTGGCTCAAGTACTGTGGTTATGTGACTTTGTGTGGTGCTGAACCTGTATATGTGGTTTTTTAATCCACCATGCCTGCTTGCAAATGTTACTGATCCAGAAACTAAGTGATCATAGTGATCATATTGTTATAGGTTTAGAATGTTTTGAAAAAATTTTTTTGAAAATATTAATTTAAAAGAGTAATAGTTTATATTGCAAAAAATTCTAAATGTGGCTTATACAATTCAAATGAGCTTTGTGAGGTCAGACACAGTGAGGACAGTAACCATAGCAGCATCACTTGAGCCACCACTGGCTCTAATGTTGAGGCAGAGGATGGAGCGCACCAAACCTTTGAGCCAGGATCATTTCGTTACACCAAATGCAAAATGTTCAAAATGATTTGAAGTAGTTAGATTCGTACAAACTTTCATGCCGGATTATGCGCTTCAGAGAACAAACCTTCATGATGGGAATATGTAAATGTAAAACAACTCTTGCCATTGTTGCTGGTCAAAATGCAAAGAATTGCTTTCCTCATCGTCCACTGCCAAAAAGGTGTTAGCTCTGCTTGGATCAGTTCCACTCTTCACAAGCTGCTTTCTGTCCTACCTAAATCTGCAATAACAGTGTTTTTTAACCATGTCCAAGCAAGCAATTGCCTGTTTACTACTGAAGCCAAATTTAGCATTTATTTGGATGTATTTCTGACCAATTGATGAATGTACGTCCACTAAAAATCTGTTTTTACTTTTGTTATGGTCTCTACAAACTCCTGAGGGAAGTATGCTCCACTTTATTCAACAGCAAGTCTTAAACTGTGTCTGTTGTTTGGTGCTGGGCTGATAGAATACAGAGCTTTGTCACAGAAAACAGTTGCCTGCTACTGCTGAAAATGGCACCATATGGGCAGTGACAGTGAACCAAAACAGAAAAGTTGCAGCCAGACTGCTAAACAATGAGCTGAAGGATGCTATACAGCTCCACAGGTCTGACAGGAACTGTAGAAAATCAGGTGATAATCCTTTTTGATTTCAACATTATAAGTGACCCCTTTCACATGCAAAAGATCATGTGATCCATTGTATACATAAAGATATTAATTATATATATGATATATATATATATTTATGTATATATAAAATTGTTTTTTAAAAATGGTTAAAGGTGTTGTAATACTAATCAATTTAACTTATTAAACACAATCTCTGTAAAATAAAAATAAAAGTTCCAAAATGGGAGAAAATAAAAAGAAACATCAAAACCACAATGAGTCACAATGACTTGTATAGTAATGACTTATCTTTCTTAACAATTTCACTATTCTTGCCCATTTAAACAGATTAAGAATTCGCGAGAGATAGCTCAAAAAAAGCAATACAAAAACCTTTTTGTTTTGACATGAAACAATATGCCTACATATGGCTGACAAATGTGACTAAGACTTAATTCAGATAATAATGACCTCCAGTTCTGCAAGGTTTCTGTACTCGTTACTGTGGAACCAAAAGATGCATTTATTCACCCAGGGTACAAACTTTTCTCAGGCCTAAGAAGTATTATCTCTTATCTGAAGAAAAAATTAAATTATCCCTAAAAGCTGCATTGTGCATCTAATAACAAACCTGTGCCATGGCGCAGTACAGCCACTAGAATTGTGATAAGAAATACATTACTGGAAGCTGGTGGACACAGTTCAAAGCAATTCTTCCTACCTTTCAAAACTTGCTTGAGAAGTTTTGTTTACTGAAACATTTCAAATAGCCAGAAGAATTGCAGACTATCTGGATGGGTATTTTATTTTTCCTTTCTCAAGTAGATTTTAATTCCGTTTCGTTGACCAGGCTATCAATGAACAGCATAACAATGTCCATATCTGATGAGGTAGCATTCTGCACAGGTCAGACAGAGATGCTGAACAGATTGCTCCAATCAGACCTGATTGGCTCCCGCTGCTGTGGGTGGCTAACCACTTCTGGTGTAATTAATTCCTCCACAGCCACAAACAACGCCTGTCCTTTGATGGTTACTGTAATACAAGCTGAGAATTTCAAACAGATGAACTCTAGTAAGGGGGGAAGTAAGTATACAAGCATATACAGTACATGTGTACACAGCAATGTGTATTCCTTTGGGAAAGAGCTTCTCCACTCGTCAATATTTGGAGCAATACAGAAGAATAAAGATGTAATTCTTCTTCTTGACATTCTGGTAAATAGAAGATCAATACCACTCTCATGTCTGTAGAGTATTGACAGTATGAAGCTACAGTAGCACCTGCTAAACTTAGTTTAGCCTAGCTTAGCTTAGCATAAAGACTGGAAACATGGGGTAACAGTTACCCAGGCTCTGTCCAAAGACAACAATATCCGCCTACCAGCAAATCTAAAGCTCAATGACTGAATAACACTTAAGATTACCTTTTTTTAATCCATACAAAAACTGAAGTATAAACATATTACGGTGTGGTTTTCCAGGGGTTATCTGCCGGACTATTCCCATGATTTCCAGATAGTTGGGGTTTTTACCTTCAAACAGAGCTAGGCTAGCTGTTTCCAGTCTCTTTGCTAACTGACTAACTGGCTGCTGGCTGGCGGGATAAATATACAGACATAAAGTGGTAGCAATGTTGTCATTTATTTCTTAACAAGAAAGCGATTAAGCGAACTTCCCAAGATGATAAACTATCCTTATAATAATTAAGAACCTAGGAGCTAAAATGTCTAGAGTTTGCAAACACTGAAAATGTAGTCTTGCTGTTGAGAGTCCCGGAAACAGCTTTTTCACCACCTTGTCACCCAGACACAAACTACACACATGCACACTCATAGACATCCTTTCCAAAACACTCCTGTCCGTACACATGCCATCTCTCCGTCCCCACAATGAAATGAACTGGTCCAGCCCCTATGTTTTGAGCTGAAATTGCAGGAGAGTGGCTAGTAAAGGTATTTTTTTGGCACTGGTGTCTGATCCTATCATCTGCCAAGCTCTGAAAATCAGTAAAACTTCTCTTTGATGAATAAATCAATAAGGCTCCCCCCTAGACTGTCTGGTCATTTTTGATATACAGTATTTGAATGCCTTGCTCACTGTACATAGTATATCCCTGCTGACCACTGCAGACTTTCTCAGACTATGCACCAATCGAATTTTAGACTATTTTATATACAATGGGCTACATCTTATGTATGCTTGTATGTACCAGTCTTTGCCTTCAAGCAAACTGGAAGTAGACTGGTTTTTGCTCAGAATTCAGGATACAGTTTGCACAAGGCTTGGTGCTTCATACAGCAATATCTTCACCAGATGTTTGGGAAAGCTAGGGCATAACACAAAAATATACAGTTCTCACGAGAGCCATTTTTCAGAAAAAAAATTTTCACACATTATCAGGTTTTTTAGATCCTGATTTGCTAACAACAGTGGAGCCAGTACAGTAGATCTCACCTTGAAGAGCGGTTTTATCGGTAGCTACAGGCATTCCATCAGTACAGCAACTTAACCAACTCACACTGGAAAGAATATCAGCATTAGTACACACAACAGTACTAACTGTACAACAACTGGTGGACTGTGGAAACATTATAGAGCACAATGTTTAACACAATAACACCATTACTCTGCAGGAACACATAACATTGGACATGTGTCCATTAGACCACTGCTATGCTGCAAGCCAAGGCTTTCATGCCTACACCTTCCTCTCGAGCGTTCCCATTATTTCTCCCTTATTTGATCCATCTTTTTTTTCTCAATTTTTTCTTATATTATAATCTTTTATATTTCCATTTTTAGAGATTCATTAATTTGTTACGTTGTCCTAAATGTGAAAATCATGGGTGGCTATTCTGCACTGCGTTTAGAAAACACCTAGGACAGAATTGTTGTACTAAAGTCCATATTATTTCCATTGACAAATTCTGACTCTAACTTCTCCTTCATTCTATTATATGTTTGAGGGTGTCATCACAACAACACAAAGACTTCACTTGGCAATATGGGTGGAAGTACATGGAGTAACAGGATTACAGTGCAAAGGTGGAGTTATAACATCCTCTGTGAATGTTAGTTGAAATGTAACACATCATAAGTCTATGGCCAACATTTGCATTCAGTGTCTCTTGACTGTATTCTTGCAGTATATAAATGTGCTGAATGCTTTTTTTCTCATAAAACATTTACAAAGCTGATTTTTTGGACACTGGAGCCAGTTTTCTTTAAATCAGTGTTAATAGCCAGGAGTCTTTTTCTTCCCAGCCTTTTCTTGGCACAATGCTAAGTGTCTTGGCTCTTTACCATCACCCATAGATCAGGGAATAATGCGAAACCAGTGGCATTGTGTATTGCTTTGCCGCGTCATTGTGCTTGAGTTAAAAAAAAAAAAAAAAAGGGAACCCATTCTATAAACATTGCTTTGTCTTGTACGGATAAGCTGCTCTACAATTTGTTCCAATTGAAGACATAAATATTTAAAATTGAGTATTGAGTATTTGTTTGGAAATAATTTCAGCTGCGGATTAATACACATTCAGAGCTCTAGTGAGTATTTCCATCAACAGGACGGTGTATGTAGGATGGAGTCAAAATAAACTACAGTGTGTGTGTGTGTGTGTTCATGGTAATCAAGAAAAATGTCACCCAGTGCAACACTGTGGCTCACTGATGTGTTTCTAATAGTTTTTGAACAACAGTGGAGCACTATGGCACAGGGGAATAAGATGTACCAGGCTTTGGATACACTGGTAATACTTGTTAGTAAGGTACATTCATTGTTGGTTTTGCTCTTTTCATAGGATTCGATGACAATAAAAACACACAATACACATAATAATCAGCCTTATTCATATTCTTTAGAGTCTTTGCATTTAAAACACAGATCTTCCCATCACTCGCAGAATATGTGGGGGTGTCTTGCTAAAGCCCCCTAGTTTATGTCAAAAGGAGGGACAATTTTTCAAGACAAAGTAGCGCCTCTCAGAGAAAAACCCTGTGTTGTGTAATTATGCACATCTATGCATCACAATAGCCTCAGAGCATTCTTATGTATTCATATTCTGTGTGATTTATTACGCAGAGGGGTCCCCGCTGTTTTACTGTCTTAATGTCAGTGTTGTTCTCACTGAATATACTGATATGTCAAAGCTGTATATAGAGTGTGTATATATATAAAGTGTATATACAGTAGGTACTCATTTTGAAAGACAGTCTTATATACAGCACATTCACAAAGTATTCAGACCACTTCACTTTTGTAACATGTTGTTATGTTGCAGTCTTATGCTAAAATCGTTTAAATGCATTTTTTCCATCATCAATCTACACTAAAATCCCCATAATGACAGAGCAAAAACTGAATTTAAGAAATTTTTCCAAATTTATTTAGAGGAAAAACTGAAATATTATATTGACATGAGTATTCAGACCCTTTGCTGTGACACTTGAAATTTAGCTCAGGTGCCTCCCATTTCTGTCGATCATCTTTGAGATGTTTCTACACCTTGATTGGAGTCCACCTGTGGTAAATTCAATTGTGTGGACATGATTTGGAAAGGCACACACCTGTCTATATAAGGTCTCACAGATGGCAATGCATATCAGAGCAAAAACCAAACCATGAGGTTGAAGGAACTGCCTGCAGAGCTCAGAGACAGGATTGTGTCGAGGTGCAGATCTGAGGAAGGTTACAAAAAAATTCTGCTGCATTGGAGGTTCCCAAGAGAACAGTGGCCTCTGTAATTCATCAGTGGAAGACGTTTGGGTCTGAGGGTCACACTGGCTGGGCTCCAGAGATCCTCTGCGAAGATGGGAGAAACTTCACGAAGGACAACCATCACTGCAGCACTCCACCGATCTGGGCTTTATGGCAGAGTGACCAGATGGAAGCCTCTCCTCAGTGAAAGACACATGAAAGCCCGCTGGATGGATTGTCTTCATCTTGTCTTTGAGGTGCAATCTAAGGGGTCATGTGAACATCCAACCAGTGATGCCTGCACTTTAAACTCAAGAGGGGAGCATAACTATTTTCATTCACCACACTACCTCCACATTTTGACTCCAAACATTCTCTTCCATACCGATGGGCTGGATCACTTACTGTGTGCAGGGGGAAACATTCGGGAAAGCCCTCGATCTTGCTGTGTCACAGCATCAGATATTGAATTTTTGGTGGTTACTGGTAAGAGTGATGATGCACCCAGGAGGAGGGGTTTCTGTGTGGCCTAGTTACCCTGGGCTGCTGCCAGTAAATCCTCCATACTGACAGTGTGAACTGAAAACAGCAGTAACGTGTGTGTGTGTGTGTGTGTGTGTGTGTGTGTGTGTGTGTGTGTGTGTGTGTGTGTGTGTGTGTGTGTGTGTGTGTGTGTGTGTGTGTTGGACCCCATGTAGGCCTGGAGACAAAACCAAACTCAAGGTGTGACCTTAAAGCACACAGGGTGATTCCATGACTACATGAGAGATTTCCTATTATTTTTTATTGTGCAGCGTGACATTTTCTCGTCCTTTCTTCTTGGATTTGAGTCTCTCCTGCTGTCTCTAGCGCTGCCACCCTTGGCTTTAATAACTCAGATTGTGGTTTCATACTGCTTCTTCTTCCACCTTGCTCTTCTCAATTTTCGAAAACTCTGACATTGCCCTACATAAGACACTGAGGCGTCTTCAGTGAATACCTTTGATGAGAAACATTTTTCGCCTTGTGTGTCTGATATGAAGAGGGTAGTTTTTGTGTAAGGCAAATCAATTTAACAGCCAAACCATTAAAACCGGAAACTAGTTTTAGTGTTGTGGCTGATTGATGTATATGCATTCTGGGTATGTTTTGTAGTAATTCCGAACTGACAACCAGCCAGAAACTGATTTGGCAAGAAGGCAGTTGTCTGTACAGAGGTACTCTGCTCTACAAGGACAAAAAGCTAGTTTACATGTTAGGCTAAAATTGAGTTTAAGACCAGAATTTGTTTGTCATGAAGTTTGTTTTTCCACATAAATGAGTATGTAACTTTTATTAAACACCTGACAATTGTATGATAATGCTTGATGCTAAAACATGGTGTAGAAAAGTAGAGCAGTCGTGTCAGCAAACTGACTCCATATTGTCGGTTACACTAGGGTGATCAGACTTCCCGGTTTCAGTCTGAGAGTTAAAAACTGACCGAAAAGAAAGACCAGACCAATCTGTAGAGCAGAAACATCTCACACTGAGCTTGTTTGGCCAACAGAGGTGGCTGGCTGCTCGCTTCAGCAGCTTCTCATCACTCCTCTTCTACTACTAACCACTTGTTTGCCTAGATTTAGAGAAGACTGCTGAGTAAAAGTCGCCCAGACTCTAGCAAGTGTCAAGTGAATCCACAACATCACCACAAACGTCTTTTCAAGCCAGGAAGTAACCAAGGGTTAGAATCAGGGGTGGGGTTACGGGACGTAGGAGTCGCACTACCAGGTGATGGGAAGCTGATCTGTAGGCATGCAGTCTACGTGGATGTAGGCTACCATGTGATCTACAAACATAGTGCATCGTTTTTAATTTAACATATATAATATTTGTGTAGCAGGCATTGGGGGCTAATGTGGGCCACCTCTGTAACTGGTTTTACAAATTGTAGATGGGGAATATGACTTGGCCTGAGAAAACAAATTCAGTCAGAAGATTTTTTTTTTTTTTGCTTTAATCCCTTTAGGGAGACTGGATAGGAAGAAGGGTGAAGGAGATAGAGGAGGAAAGGTAAAGAAATGTGTACAGAGTCTAAACAACAAAATACAAAAGGCAAGGCAAGCAGTGGGAATCTGTTAACCAAAGTATTTTATCTATTTGTGTACTATTCCTTATTAAAGACCTTTTCTTTATTGAGTGTGAGGTGTAAGGTTAAATATGCAGAGCTAAATTTATATGTTCTCATAGAGGCCCTAGGTCGGGGGGACCTAGGAGGATGCCTCCCAGTCTGAAAAGGGAGTTAATGCTTTGTGATTGAAACCATATGTTAGTGACATTTCTTATATAAGAGTCGGCGGCCAAGGCTGATTTTCAGAGTGGTTCATTGGCTTTACCCCCTCTCACAAGCAGACCTGCGGATGCTTGTTTTGATGCTGTACTCACTGTGTAATAAACCTTTATATGCAATCAAGACGTTGTCAGCAGACTCTCCTTCATCCTTTTGATATCATCATCACCATCTAATAAACTACAAGTGTTCCATAGTTTACCATAGCTTCACTCACCATGGTTGGCTACTTTATGATTTTCTGACATGGTTTGCAAAGTTGCTTAGTTTTTCAGTCAGCCTCCACCATAGTTTATTACAGTACAACAGTTACCACGGTCAAAATACGTGAAACTGGAGCCGTTCCCCTTTTTTACTTCATAGATAAAAACATTTGATAGTGTTAGATCTAGCTGTTTTTATTAATCATGTGAATATAAAGAGCATACCAAAGATATATGCAGTTTGCACACAGAGTTTATTGTATGTACGTAGAGAGGCATTGGCTTATGAAAACAGGCCATTCCGTAGGCGATGTTTTAAGGAGGAAAGTTGATGGACACCATGCCACAAACATAAAAGCGATATCTGATTACTCATGTAAGAACTTTTTCTGTTGTGCAAAGAGATAGATATGGAAAGAAGATCATATACAACACTATTTTGCACTACACCCATACTGGGTCATGTCAGATGGATAAGAGAAAAACAAAACATTCAGAACGAGCTACACGTGAGGGAGTGCAGGGTTTCTTCCTGTTTAGGGCACTGCCTCTCATGACTGGTGGAAGCCTGTGGAAGAAAGGAGGGACCAACTTATCCGCCAGCCAAGGGAGCGCTAAGCCTAAGCCATGGCGCCTCCCCAACGTTCTTGACCAATCAGATAGATGCACATTCCCTTTGAAAAGCCTGTGTAGCGCTAAGTCAGACACCTCTTTTCTAGGAAGTTGACTACAGCTAACTGCTTGCAGACTGTGGTTTTCTGAATAGAAAAAGGTCCATGTACATGTTCAATTTGATTTTCTGGTTTGTAATAAATTGTTAAACTGAGAAATAACTAATCTCCTGGACTCTCTTCCCAAATCAACAAATGCGCCGACAAAACATGTGACCCCGACGGGATCTTGGTGAAAGAGGAGGATTTGACAGAGTCCGCAACTGAAGATTTTCAGCGGGACAGAGCCTGAGTTTTTGGACCCCTTACCACTCAAGAGAGCACTCAAAGAAAAAGGTAAGCAGAAGCCTGTTGTTAAAGACCGAAGTTCTGTGTATTGCACATTACTAAATTTCAGTGGGTGGAGAGGAGGTAAGGATGCACAAGGCGTAGAAATTCAAAAGTATAAAAGTAGTAATTAAAGTTGTGTAAGCAAACATAAAACCAGAGATTCAAATAATTTCCGGAATTAAAACACAAGAATAAGAGACAAGATAAGAGAATAAGAGACAAGAAAAGAGAAACTGCAACTCGCGGCCATAAGCCAAGCGAAATATGGAATGAAAAGATCGCAAGATTCTTGACTCGTGGCTTAAAATCACGATAATCTGTGCGAATAGGAATTGGAGCATAGAGAGGGCCTCGTAAATCCTGAGCAGAGTTAATGATAAAAGAAACGGTACGGTTATCACAGAATTGTAGAGTCTGTGGTCCTAACACAATTCTACAAGGTTTGTTCTGGGTAATTCGAAAGTGAATCATTAAATGCTCAAGCTGCAGGACTGAGCTTACTACTGCTGCAAGTCAGGCATGATATGCGCACATCCCATGAAAGGTCCTCACAGATGAGAGGTAGTCAGTAACACCATACAGACGTGTAGAGGCCTTCACTGATGATCTGATTGTGTAATCTGTGACGCCCGGGGAGTGAGTTTCAAAATAAAAGTAGAGTGAGAAGTAGACATAAAGAGAACCCGAGAAATTCCTTAGAATGCTGTAGTTTGTAGGGCAAGGATTAAACGGTGTATTGTCATCTGCAGTGTTGGGTTGATATGTATTTTGCAGTGTTGTTTTAAAAAATAAAAAAAAATGCATGCTACAATTGTGGGATAGTAGAGGGTAAGGTATTAACAATGTCTGGGTCAGTTGCTCGGATGAACTCCGTACAAACTGACTGGCCGTTAAGGGGAGTTTTTTTTATTTTTTTTTCGCAAAGCAGTGTAGAATATAGTGACGGTGTCTGTGTCAGTTGCTCAGGTGAACTCCATACGAACTGACTGGCCATCGGGGAAATAGCGAGTAAAAATAAACCCATATTGTTAAAAACTATACCGCAATAACTGGAATAAGTGGTGAGATGGTGATGGTCTTAGTGATATGAGTGCTTGGGATGAGTGTATACCCCTGAGATCTGAGCCATTGCCTCCGGTGACATATGATAGACGTAATCAGTGTGTTAAAGAGTGATAGAGGGGAACCATCTCTGCCGCCCCCAGCTGGTTTAATGATAGAATAGAGGCTAAGCTCAGTTGATGATTGTCAGAGGACGTTATTTGTTTTGTGAGCTTTGGGTTTTTTTTTTTCTTATAGGATATTTTATCCTTTTCATAGTACTAGAAGTCCTGCACAATAAACGAAATTGAGAAAGAAAAGTTGAGAGCACTAAAATGGAAAATATAACAAATATAGGGCAGTGAAAGGACTGGGTAATGAGAGAAATGGAAGGAAAGGCACCGGAGAAAGAGAAAAGTCAGGCTAGAAAAGGAGCAATGGGAAAAGTGGGAAAAACAAGGCTTCCTCACCAGTGACCCGGAAGGGGCGCTGCCTACACCCCAAGCAATTACGTACATTATAACCGTGGTGGCTGCTGCTCATAGAGAGGCCTATGCAGATTGGGAAAAAGCAGGAAAACATAACTGGGGCCCGACACACAGACGAATGAAGAAAATGAGGGACTGTGAGGAGGTCACAGCGGCCATTTGTGGGTTAATAACAGCAGCCGGAAAAAGACAACACAGGTCAAAAAAGGACCGGAAGGAAGGAGGGCTGGCAGGACCAGGACTGCCTGCCACCCCCACAGCGCCCCCAGCGGCATCAAGTGTAAAAGCAGGCCTCACCAAGCCACACAGTAGTCCTTTCAACAATTGGCACCTATATGGGACAAACATACACATAAAGAGACTGCTACAGGGGCACAGAGACAGCCCTGGATTATTCAACCATGTCGTCAAGGAACATCTGACACTTCTGTCCCTCCCACACGAGGTTATTGTCCTTCAATATGTCAGTGACATCCTCCTGGCAGCTCCCACGGCTGAAGCCTGCCTCTCGGCTACACATTCCCTACTGAATCTGCTGGCAACCAAAGGCTACAAAGTCAATAGGGAAAAGTCCAGTGGTGCTTCTACAGCACATGTCCAAACCAACGCGCCAAAATTGAAAAATACTAAGTAGAGGGTTAGCAAAAAATAGAACTCCTGAACTTACTGTGAATGATGAGTCTCGATCAGTATATATTTGAAAATGAACACGGTTTCAGAGACTCCCACTCAAGGATGGGTGCTGGGAAAGGTCGGCCCCCCACCTCTGATTAGATGGTGTAAACATTCTTTTTTTTTTTTTTTTTTATAAATTTAATGACATAAAGGAGTCCTCAAGGGTTGGCTCCATGTCAGCACTGGCCTTGCAAGGTTCAGGATAATTTAAAACCATAGATGACATGTTGAGTCACTTTCAAGCCATGAAATGCAGATTTTTATAACTTTGGTAAGAAAAGTCAATATCTACACCAGCATCGATGTGCTTCATCACAGTAGAGTCATATCATTTAGTTTACAGCTCAAAGAACATGTTTAAGTGCGCAGGACCATTTTAATTCCAATATAATACAGGCAGTCTAACAGACAGCCACATAAGAAAAAACAGAAATCAATTTAATCTTAATTAACTATAAATACTCCAAGAATTTAAATAACGTACTATCAAAGTGTATCAAATGACAAGAGAGAAAGAACACAGTTTGTTTATAGATACTATATTATCCCCTTGTCTTCCCTGGAGATTATTCAAAAGAATGCATGGGTAATATAATGGAGTTGCTTTTTTTTTGAGTAAAATATTCAGCCTAAAAAGGCATTTTTAGGCTTTCTGTCAGGCCAACATGAAAACTCTACTTTCTGTAGTTATTGCCCACTGTAGAGCAATACTAACCCTTTTTTTGTTGAACAATGCTGACTTCTGCTGGCCATCAGGAGGAAATGCACGAGCAGGGTGCTTGTATCACCCTTGTGTACAACTTTCTCACAAAAAAATTGCAACACAGATCTTCTAGCACCCTGTAATGAGTGAAGCCTGAAGTGAGGGACCATTGCTGCTTACAGGGCGACGTTCACTGTATACATATGCAGGGGTGCATTCTATATTTACTCTGTATTTATCCTGTCTGAAAGGATACATCATCACTGAAGGTCTGCATATCATGTGAGAATTTCAGCATCACCTTTGCTCATTTGTGCAGCTCGCAAAAATAATTCTAAACACAAAGATGAAATTGCACAGGAGCCCATGATTGAAGGACAGAATTGGATATTCAGAGCACACAATTCAGGAGAAGGTTTATATTTAATACAGTTGATGTCAGCAGCAGTTCTGTTAATATGAATAGAAAGAGGAACAACTAAACAGCATTCACAGACACAGAGCAAGGTTGTCTGGAATGAAGCAATGGGAGGCCCATTTAGCTCCTCATTTCCTTTGTTCAAGCAGGACATAAAAAAGCTATTCTTACAGTCCCACCCATATATCTGTTTTCTGTCTCCGCTAAGGCTTAGAGCAATTGAAGACCCAGATTAGAACTTCTGTCTGGTCTATATATTCAATTGTCTAAACTTGGTAATTAGCAAATCCAGGAGGGAAGTGATTATTGGTAACCAATTCATCCCTGCCAGGTTTCCATTATTAACTGTCGGCCCCAGAAGCAGTGACAACAGATACAACTGACATTCAGAAAAAGCAACACGAAGACACACTTTTTCTGGAAAGATACTGAAAAGAATCGGTTGTGCCCCTTAATGGAACTATCGCTTCCATTCTTCTCAGTCCTTTCAGAGACAGATTGAGGTGTAATCGAGCTAAGGGAGGCGTTTTTATTTTCTGGCCAATATCAGTCTCTTACCCCTTAGAATGGCCTATCAGGTGTCTGTTTTTTCCACAGACCATTCATCAAGCTGCTTCTCTACTCCTCCTTCTCCCCTCGCCTTTTTGGTTTACGATCGGCTATCTTGAGAAAATATAAATAAATAAGTCAAAGCCTTGGCAACTATAAATCATAAAGTTGCAGGTGGGGGGGTGACGACAGAATGCTTCTCTTTGAATTTTAGTTGAAGTTACATAGTGTGAGGCTTATTCACAGTGGTTTGACTGAGTGTGAATAAGTAGGTGAGATGTGGGAGTAGAGTTAATATTTTTTTTATGTTTTGCGACTGAATCACACAAACCCCCACAATAACCAGAGTGTACCCAACTCTACTTCAATTCTACTTAAATTCTAATTGAAGTGCCTGGAAATTAATTGGTTTTGCTTCCCCTTCTAGTAACCATCATATGTTGACACTTTTAAAATTCATTTTCATGGATTTAAATTATTTTACTTCGAACATTTAATATGCTGTATGCTTCACTGATATTATTACTTATCTTTTAGTAACCAGCACTTATTTTCCAGCTACCTGACAATATTTTAGCTCTCTTCACTGCCCAAGAAAAAAAAAATGAGTTAGCGTTATCTTTCCTTACAATTCTGCGTAGGACATACAGTCTCCGTAGACTTAAAAAAGGTTCAAGTTAAAATGTTCATTCTTTTCCAGATTCAGGGAACAGAATTCAGACAAAGGTAACAATGTTCTTGTGAAAAATTCATCTGTCAATCCTCTATACAGCTTAGAGTGCTGGGGGCCTGGAGCCCATCTGAGTATGTAGGGAAAGAGAGGCAGGGTACACCTGCTGGTCTTCAGTCGATCCTTGGGCTATAACATGTTTTGGCATTTCTATTTACATACAGTAATCCATGCCAGCTGCTCATATGCAAGGGGGTACTCCAGGGATTTAGTATTGCACTTCCGTAAAGTTGAGGTACTTGGGACAGATAGATTATAAAGCGGATGGTCAAAACCTGATGCAGCAGAGAGCAAGAGTTTCCGACTATTAGTCCCTAGTATGGGCAGAGCTCGAAAAACACTGGATTCAGTACTTCCCATGATGCAACTCAATAGCATTTTTCATTAAGTGCAAATTTTCACATTCGCATATCAGCAAGGGTCCCCATGTGCAGCCCAAAATGATATGTATACCATACTCACTAACAAACGTGTGAATCTGGCCATGTATGCAGACACCCAGGGTACAGTACTATAAACAAATCCATGTGCACAATCACTATCTGTGTTCACATCTACTTTATTTTTGGTGTAAATCCAATTCTTTACAGTATGAGTGCATAGCCTGTGGGTGGGGATATGCGCTGAGATTGCACTATCTGTGCCTGTGTGAACACATCCGTATATATCCAGATAAGAAATGTAGTATCCTTAGCCTCAGTTAACAAAGAGAGGAAGGAATGCACAGGACAAGGAATATAAGTCTCACTCCTTTTACTTGTGGGAATGCATGACATTTATAGAACAGGTCCACACCAGGGCTGATGAGTGGCTGTAACAACACCAGATATATAAAGACAGTACAGGGTAACTACTTCAAGCAGTATAGAAATGTTAGAAGATTTAAAAAACAATAAATACACATAAGTAACATAGGCTGTGGTACTAGTAACTACACAATAGTATTATTTCTTGCTTGCTTTACAGTATAGACAGAACATGTGCTTCCATGAATGCAGCCACCCAGTTTCGAATACACATAACCATATGCATGTACATGGCCATGCCAACTTTTGCCTATACTGTATATTTGTCCCTATTTAGTGAATGCCCCATGTCTTCCAAGCTCCATGCACCCAGTTTGTAACACAGGCCTTCTGGTATAATTCGTAGTCTCCAAACCCTGATGATATCACTGGGTTTTTTTTATATCTGACTCAACAAAGCTCCTCCAGAGGCACACAATACATACAACATACAACTGTTGTAATGTTGTATGTTGGCATGCAGTAGTAGTACTCCATACTCCTTGTGACAGCTGCGACTGATGTGTAAAATCAAAGCAATGCACTATTTGGTTTCCATCATGATAATCGAGGTACTTGACAACTCTCAAGACTTGAATAATCTCCTGAACTAAATTCAAATAGGTCAGCTACACAAGTCCCCAGTGGCCCTTTCATTTGCTATAAAGTTGTGTCTTAACGAGGACCTTGAGATCAAGATGTCGGAAATTTAATTTTCACATTGTGACAAACAGTGTGTGACTCATCTTATCTTTCATCTATAAAGCTGAGCCACCAAGGTGACTCTGCTCGTCTTTCCTAGTCAACAACCTTGCGGACTAAAAAAGAGAAAATGGCCTTTTTTCTGCCAATCAACAGCCAGAGTTCTGCATTTTCTTGCATACTTACTGACGTGATTTGTTACGTGAACAGTTCTGCCCTGTAAGTGCAAAAGGGATGAAAAGTTATGGCAGAAATAACCCTTATAATACTTTTGTATAGTGGATGTTCACAGACTAGAACGTAAACTGTTCCATTCCTATTCAATAGGAATAAATTTTGCAACAGAGAAGAGTTAAATTCATAATTAGGATCTATGCTCAAATCTTTTCTTACTTTCCTCTTTATTACAAATGTTTTTTGTATCTACTCTGTATCCTTATTGTAGGCAGTACCAGAAGCTTTGAAAAATACTATGAATGTTCAACAATTTTGCAGCTGCATGATCGATGCAGCTGGAGCCCAGAGCACCACCCAAGAGCTGCCACCTTTTGACCAAGTTCCTCACAGGGTGAATGCACATGTAGCAAACAGAGGCCTATTTAAGAGGATAAGAAAACATGACAGGATGAAGAAAGTACTGTAGCAACCCCCTGAATGTGCCATAAACTATCCATGAATAATCACTATTCTTTGCCCTTCTTCAGATGGATTAATTATGGGTTGTGGGAGACAGGGCACAGCTTGCCACCACTACTGAACCCAGCTCAGCAGTCAGCCATTTAATCATTACAGTATCACTTCTTCACCAAAGTAGTCCCACTGAGTCTTTCCCCGAGTTAAATGTGCAGCAGCTTTGCGCTAGAGGAGAAGGTCACTAGAAGAGCTCAGCAATACACAAGATGCATCCTATCCTCATAAACCACGACAACTGAAACGTGGAGTGAAGACTGCTTTCAAAAAAACGATCATCTTCACAAGCAGAGTGGTGTTTACACACACGCCCCAGGCAGTTTTCATCATTCTAAGAGCTTAGAAGACTAAATGACAGACAACCATATCAGATTCATGAACAATTAACTATTTAGAGGAAAAGAAAACATGATAACATGTATAAATGTGTTATGCATGCTGACATGTTTTTCTTTATATCATATATATATATCAAGCTGCTGAACTTCAGTGGCCTCCCCAGTCACCAGACCTGAATCCAGTAGAACACCTTTGGGATGTGGTAGAACAGGAGTTGGACACCATGAATGTGCAGCTGACAGATCTGCAGAAATGATGTGTTGCAATCATGTCAACACGGACCAGAATCTCAAATGAATGTTTCCAACATCTTGCGGAATCAATACCACGAAGAATTGAAGCTGTTTTGACAGCAAAGGGAGGCCCTACCCAGTATTAGTACGGTGTTCCCAATAAAGTGCTCGGTGAGTGTATAAGATATTATGCAAATTACACATGCTAGTGATTTAAACTTGTTTTTAAGAGCTGACAGTACATACACGCGCCCATGCACAGAGATACAGTATATACAGAGATATAGAGGTACACAAAGACAAGTAAACACATATGTACTACAATCTGTCTAACACACATTGCATAATTTGTGTGCTTGCACTACTTATGTCCTCACACAGTCATGTTTTGCCACTGCTGCTTAATGCTGCCACTATGACGAAAATGCATGCTTCATCAACTTTGTCACAAAGTCTATGCATTCTATTGTACAGCAAGACAGGCAGAGCGGCTCCAGAATACCAATGAACGCCAGCGTTGTGTCCCTGTCAGCCCCGAAAACATCGCAGAGCAGTACGCTGGCAAAACAATCTTCAGCTAAACTTACATCACCTTTCAGCGCACAGAATAATCTTTTTCCAAGTAAATAATTTGCTGAGTACCCTGTCATATCAAGTTTAGCGATGAGCATACTAAGGGATTGTGGTCTGTTCATCGAGATTAAAGCACAACCAAAGCTTCACATCCTTTTAAGCCAGATTAGAAGAAAAGCAAATGCTCAGGAAATTGCATCACCTGTCAGGCTGTGCTGCTACAGATTATTACCGCCATTAAATCCTATTGCACCGTGAACTGGCTCGCTTTTTGAGGAATTTCCTTGTTTGAGCACATGGAAGGGGAGCGATTATCTTGTCTGGAATAGACATGCGTGAGTTTTTGTTTTGTCAGTTTTTAACGTTCAGTCACTTCACTCCAAGGTGATAATTATTTTGTAGAGACACTGTATAATTAGATAGTATCCCAAATAGGCTACTTCTCAATACAACAAGAGCAAAGTGTCGGACAGAAAAAAACAACTGACTTTGGCTATTGCTGTTTTTAGAGACCTGAAACACCCAGTTGACCTAAAAGAGCTCAAACAATCAAAAGCCAACCCATCAAATGCTGTGTCATCTTATGTCGCACAAACCACGAAGACCCAACCAACCTACAGTATTTGCTAATGTCAATATCCTGAATCGAGACACAATAAGGAAAACCACTGAAGAACATTACACTCGATTGTGGTAAAAAAAAATAAAAAAATTTGGCTTTTGCAAAGACCAATCCCCTTAGGGGAGCCTGAGGGCGTTTGACCTAGGACACCAAAATGGCCAGAAACAGCCCTGCTTCAGTCTTATCTAAACCTGATTGACACAATTTCTGTCAAAACTTCTTACTCCTTCCCTCATATTCATAGCTAGTTCAAATCACACACAAATCACAAACACACGCACATCATACATACACTGCAGGAGTAAGAGTGATTTACTTTTCCCAGTGATGTCCACCGCTATGAGTGTTGATGAAGAAGAAGTCATACCAAAAAGATACTCTTCATAACTCCAGATCTTGTCTCATCATGTTTATACATTTTCTTCATTATCAAAAGCAATCCAGCTAATCGTTGCGTGTGTATCTGTGGTTACAGAGCAAGCAGCAGCTAACATAACATGACTTTTCATGGTGCAGTTTCACCAAAATGTAAAGAATCACAAGCTAAAAAAACAAGGCTGAGGCAGGTCTTACAACTCAAGGACCACATGGCACCACATGGCATTTCATTTCCTGTTTTTATCATCAAGAGCATGATGGGAACCGTAGCACCAAAACATGTTTATCCCAAATAGAAATACCAAAAATGAAATTATTAGGAGCAAAAAATTTTCTTGGATATTTGCTTTCAATATTTATCAATATGTATATATATTTACCTCCCTTCGGCTCAGAATGTCCAATTAACATTGTTTTTTTTTTATCACTGTAACACTGACACTCTCCTCTAACCATTCATTTACAAATGTTTGATGTGTGTTGACAACCTGTGAAAGTACAGGCAAAAAAATAAAATGTATTAAATCTTATTTTAACCAGACAAGGCACATTGAGTTTGGAAACCTATTTTGAAAGGAAGAATTGGCCAAGACGGCAGCACAAAAGTTGTAGACACAGAGGTAAAAATACTAATACTACAGTCTAATAATACAACATAAAACAATACTAATAACAGATCATAATTCTAACAATGGAGTCATTTACAATAGAAATTAAAAATAGTTTTGAATTCTGCTAGATATAGCAGATTCATACATTTCAAATTCAAAACTGTCCTGGAAGATGTATGGTACCAATTAATCATTCGGACCTCTACATGCATCGAACATTTTGAGTATTGCCAGCTTTCCAGTAATGGATGTTGCACACCTTTCAGGCCACAAGAGGTTTGAATTTCCTCCTCAAATACTAAGCAGCAGGCTACATAAAGCTGCTAACTTTTGAAATCAGGAAGTGTTTTTACTTAACTTACTGTGTCAGTTGGTTTGATGCCATACTTTTACAGTAAATAAAAAACTCTGCCATGATGTATTATGAAAGTAGCAGAAATAATAAAATAAAATAATAAAAAACTGGAGCTGATAAAAGCATTTAAGTTGTGTAACTTAACCAAACTGCAGCAGGGCACCTCTCCAACATCTGGAAACAGGTGTAATACACTAACAGGCCAATAAACACTGAGATTATTGTGGTACATGAATGAATTTGACAAGCCCCGAAACTCCCAAGCCCGCATATGGGCTGCAGTTCGGCATGTTGACGGCAGCGAGCGCCCTCAGCTACGGTAAGCCCCAAGGGAAAAACTTGATTCAGTCAGTCACCACCTGCACCACTTAAACCTAACTTTGTCATACAGTACTCAAGTGAGTTTGTAACAATATTTAAGGTTGCTTCTACTTATAAGTCGGGCAGTTAGTTTGGTATCATATAAAAGCCAAATAGGCAGAAGAAGTCCAAAGGTTTTGTCAGTGTCAGACATAAAGTGCAGGCATATGGCTATTTTGTGGAGGTGTAGTACATACAAGTGTAAACTTGATTCTCATTGAACCTGCAAGGCATCAGTAGAAAAAAAATAGTGTGTTCATTTTTGTCCAGCACAAATACCAAAAGTCTGTAAATACAGGGAGTGAAATTTGCACCCAAAAAACAGTGTTCAAGGCTGAGGGACAAAATAACAGAATCCAGTCCAACTGGTTGTGTCCAGCTCTTGGTCACTTCCTCTGGTTACCCACAGGGGCCTGCGGCTCTCTGTCCAAGCCATCCTCTTAAGCAGCTTTCCTGCAGCGTGTGTGTGTCTGCAGGTGCACGTGCACGAGCGTGTTTCTGTGTACGCTCTTGAAGCGACTCATTATGCGCTGCACCTATTATTGCAGCTCTGTCACCACACTGGAGCAGTGAATGGAGGAACACACAACCGTTCATTAATGTTTTGACACCTCTTCCCCTCCCCTCTACTGTGTTACTGCGATGAGCTTTGGCTTCCTCCTCAGGCATATCGGTACAACACTTTATACATACAAATGCACAGAGCATACACATAACACACTTAAGCTATAACTCCTCTCTCTGCAGACTTCTTTGGCAGCCTCGGGCGACAGCAAAGGCAACGAGGAATACATTCATTTCAGAGTCCAGCCTGTTTTATTCAGTGAATATCCAGTCAGGGACTGCAACATGCTCTAAATGTATTCTACATTTGTGTGCCTCGAAGCAGTGTAAGGCCAGTTCTCTTTACAGGATATAAAAGTGAAACAACGGTGACAGTAGGTGAAGGGTTCGATTAAACTCTTTGAGGCTGCCAGATGAGGACTGGTGAAGAGGGTGAACAACCAAAACAATTAGTCCTGGTTCTATATTATGCAAATTCGCATATATAAATTACATTTAAACCTGTTTTCTAAACCTGTCAATATGTCAGCTGTGGTTTTTCGGGTTGCTGATTGAAACATAAAAAAAAATCTTATGACTTAGCACTTAGGGCAGTTCAGTAGATTTCAAACCTACTGTCAATTGACTAGGTTTTCAAATATTAATCTCAAAGTGCAGCACCAATCAACACCCTGCTTTTCTGCCAGATGAACAAGGACAAAGAATAAAACAGCTCAGGACCGACCTGCAGAGCCCCTAAAAAGACCTTGTCCTTGGTGCTGAAAGGTGTCTCTGACTGAAAGCATCTGCACAACCAGGTGCAGTTTTAGCAATTGTGGTGGCCAAACCCCCCCACACACACACACACACACACGTTCACTTTATATTCTGTTTAAAGAGCAGACTTTCAGGAGACAGTGGCTACAGCTGACAAATCAAATCTGTTGTTTTCAAGCCGAGAGAGGAGCTGTGTCTCTCACACAGCCCCCAGAGAGAGGAGAGGATCACGTCAGTTTCAACTACAGGCTATCTGCTCAACCTTAACCTGCAGTCTTCACTTCCAGTCCTGTTTGTGGGAAGTCAGGAGTGGCCTTAAACCATCATGAATCATAATCATCAATGTAATGACAAATAATAAATAAATACCTTGTTGCCGATGTAGTTATTTAAGCATTATTTAATTTATTTAAGCAAAATTTTGTTTTTCTGCAAAACTAAAATCTGTATTCATATTTACAGAAGCTTGTGGCAACAGTGTGACAGTCATCTTCCATCTTCCATCTTCTTCCACTGATCTTCCTACTGTAGAGTAAACATGCAAGAACAAAAATGTTTATATACATTATGCTGAAATGAATATTTTCTGCATCTCAGTTGAAGTAGTTTATTCCCAGAAGTATTTTGCGGTCAGAGTCTAGTAATTTCAGTTACTAATAAATACACTTGGACATCCTTAATCAGCACAAAACATTAAATTTAGATAGGGATGGGTGGTCACCACTGGTGGAAAACAGATGCTTGCTGGCAATGAAATGAAACATATTTGTAACATGATTGCTTAGAAATACCATTGAAATTTACAGTAAAAATCAGCATAAGGGAGAATAAACACTATACTGAATGGGTGCAAGACTATTGCTTTTCCTCTAAGTGTGAAAGTAGACAATGGGCCCAGTTTTTATACTGGTACAAAGCCAGCAGTAGTGCAAAACAATTTCATCAGATGGTGGCGTTTTTTTTTTTTTCTGCCTACACTTGTTTAATAGTAATTTCTCACCTCTGAGCTGGTGCCAGTTTGGATGGAATAGCGCAATTTTGGTACTTCTGTTAGCATGAAATTCCATTTCACTTCTTAAGGCTTCTCCAGGCTTCCAGTAAGTAAATGTGCTCAGATGTTGTTCAGAGGTGTTCACATTGCTTTTTTTTTTTTCCATACAACTTTTGTAATGTTTACTTTTTTTTACATTTCAAACCCACCTCCTGACAGGAGCTGGATTAACCGCTCAGCTTGCTCGTCACACAGGTCACTATGACACCTTGTTGAGATTTGGGAGGCATGCACGTTGGCTCACACTAACCCCTTGTAAGTGTATGCTAGCAAAGATGTTGACATGTATTGGTGCAAAAGCATAATTCCAACTTAGTTGCTGCCTTATTGGAATGTATGTCTATTGCACACAAAGAAAGGAATCTCAGTGCTTCCAGCAGCGAAATAAAAGCTATTGTCTGCCATTGACACAACACTTTGCAATGCCTTTTGACCATTTCTTGTGTTCTGTTGCTTTGTGATGGGTCATTGAAGCTCGCCCCAACTCCCCCTGCTGATCCTGTATTCTTCCTACAAGTTTATTCAGAGTATTTAAGATTGCAAAATTGCAAAAATTAATTGATCAAAACTACACGCATATGTGCCAGGAGCATGTACTTGCTATTGCACTTGTGTTTGCGTCGATTTTATGGAAAATAATGCCCCGTGTGTTCTTTCAAATTGAGTTTTAGATAGATAGATAGATAGATAGATAGATAGATAGATAGATAGATAGATAGATAGATAGATAGAAAGAAACATTGCAACAATTTCTACACTGGCCTTGTAAGGAACTAAGGCAAACTAAAATTAAAATGTCAAAGCATGCCTTTTAGGCCACAAACTTTCTGAATTAAACCTTTATAAATGTCTTTTACTGCCAGGAGACAGTCATTTGAAAGTGAAAGTGGCCTGGTGGCCCCTTACTGGTCATTTTACCTGCAGTAACATTCAGATGTCAACACATGCTAATGCCTATTTCCTCCCTCCGGTTCAACTTATTCTGCATTGACTTCTCTTGTAAAGTCCTTTTTACGTGCTAACTTTAGTCTGTCCAGTAGATAATAGTGACTGAAGTTTGAATCTTCTTTATCCATTATAAAGATAAATCTAAATGCATCTTCACAGCTCATAAATGTCCCTGCAAGAATATTAAGTGTATGTATGTTTTAATCAAAACAGCGTTTGCACATAAAGTACCATAAAAGAAATACTACTGAAAGGGATACAATGTGGGTGTAAGGTAAAGTGTTTCATCTGTGTAAGGCAAGAGCTCAACCAGCTATTGTGAACGGGATGTGACATCCACATAAAGCAGCAATTTGACGCATGTGAATCGCAGGTAATAATCATTAAAAACTAAGAAACAGGAAGTCATCCGACTTCAATATTAGGAGATGGGCAAACTCCTCAGCACCTCCAGTTTAGCTGAAGAGAATACTGTGTTTGGTTTACAATATGTATACTGCATATGTACACCGATCAGCCACAGTTTTAAAGCTGGTAAATGGTTTTAATATTGTGGCTGACTGGTGTATGTATTCACGGCACAAATGCACCCCTTAGCTTTAAACTTAAAAACTTAAGTCCCGAAGCTGGACAGCAATTTGCCAAGCTGTGAAACAGACGATTCCCTGCCTGATTGCTGTGTTTTGGCTGCAACCAGGTCAATGGTTGTTACACATATACAGTATATGAAGGCAGAAGAGAGTAGGTAACTACTGCTGCCATTCCCAAAGGTCAAGTTCTCTAAAACAAGACTAGGTCAAAACCTAGTATATGGCTGGACTGTGTATGGTCAATGTGAGGACGTAGTTTAAAACTGTTGTGGAACCTCTGTAAACAACTACTTTAAATGGAAAGTAGCTAAAGCCTGCTGGAAAAATGTTGCTAAATGTCGCTAGATGAAGTAAAACACTAATTAGCATAATCATGACATCATTGCCTCATATTTGCATTCTGCCTGGTGTCAGCAGGTTTAGGCCGTTTATCTGTTTGCTTCTCTCCTACATCTCTCCTATATATACTCTTAAAATGATCACTCAGAGAGAAAGTTAGAAGTAGTCTCTGTCAGCTACTGTGCGATCAATTGAATTAGAGGCTTAGAGATTTGGGCCTGTGGAGGGAAAGCCTGACCTTGTGCTCGCTGGACAACACTGGCAACTTTCCTCTGCAGAAAGTAGCTAAAAGAGCTGCTAGATTTGTTGCTAGGTCCTGTTTTTAAAAAAGTTGCTAAAGGGTTTGAAAAGTCAGTAAACTCCAACAGTCGTCCAGACAACCAGTGGTATAACTTCATTACTCAATCAGTCAGTGACATTCGTATTTATAATTGGAAATTCTATAACACACAGAATTTTGAATTCATGAAAGATTTTTAGACCGTTTTAAAGCAAATATATATATATATCAATTAATGTAAAAATTTCCAAATTTGTTGTGGCAAAGGTGCTCAGCATAGAAGAAATCGCATTTATTTGTAGTTACGTTTTTGTCCACCTGAGGAATGTAAGTTCAATATTTATTCTCCTTTGAGTTCCACTTCAGTCTTCATCAGCTTCTGAGTAAAATATCTGATTCATTAGCCAGTGATGGGAATTAGTTTCAATGGAAAGTAGCTAAAGGCTGCTCAAAATGTTGCTAATAGCCGCTAAATGATGTTACACATTAATTTAAGTTAAGCTTCATCATTAACTATTATTATTCAAATTGCCATAGTCTCATCAATATGCATCCAAATCTACCTCCAACTTCAAAAAATATTTATGAAGGCTGGTGTATAGACTGTGATATAGACTGTCATGAATACTGAGGATCCAGACACTGGAATAAAAAAATAAAACACTCCTATCGATAGTGTCAGCAGGTGAAAATTATGAATAGGTTTTCTTTTAATGACTGTATTCAGCGACCTGTCCCCCCCTGTCAACTACTAGAACTAGAATATAATCCTCACTTGTTGTAATTAGCTCATACAATCTTTTCACCAGAATTTTCTGTGTATGTCTATGTATGAGACATTTGATATCCAACTTTATCCAAGAAGAGGTCACAGTACTTGTGGATCACCCCAAATGCACTAGCTTGTTAGTCTGCTGATGCTGATTAGAATAATAACATTCAAATTTTGTTCTCACTCATCAGGGGGCTCATGGGTTTTGAAATGGAAACAGTCCAGGCTGGCATACTAATGCACTCATAATAATGCATGTTATTTCCATGCTCTTCCTGTAATACAATTTCCCTCAAAACATTGAAACAAAAAATGGCTCTGTAACACTCTACTCAAAACCAACCCCATGAGAACAAGCTGACATTTGATAGTGTATTAATATTTATCTTGGAATAATAGTGTGTTTCTGTATGTGGTCAGTGAGTTAATACTGACCCCTCCGCCAACAGAAAGGAGGAAAAGTAAAGGAGAAGAAATGAAAAATACCTAGGAATAAAAGATTTTTAGCTTCTGAAAAATATTAAAAGGTGAAATATTTTCTTTTGTGTATTGCTTAAAAATTCAGAAAATCCAAGGCCAGACAGTTAAAAGGAAATGTTTTTATGTTTTGGAATTGACAAATCAAGACCGGGGTGGCAATAGTCTAGATACTTAAGTGATAGTATTTGTGGTGGCAGTGTAACAGTGCAAGCTAAAATGTTTTCCCCTCTGGGATTACCATAGCTCTGCGTACTGCTGCTGAGACTAGCTCTCATACAGACTCGCTGCCCCATGCATTTCCCATACATGCCGAACTGAGCCTGTATGAGAATGCCAAAGAATGCTGAAAAGACCGCTTGGCGGCTTTGGGGCTTGCCAGATTCGTTCATGTCAGAGTCAGAAAGTAGACGCAGTGCTTGTTAATCTGTTATCTTGTTAGCCTGTGGATAGTACTCCTGGCTCCTGGCTCCTGCCACCTGCAAGAGGCGCTGCTGCAGTTTGATTAAGTTACACAACTCTCAGGGTCTGTAACTGTAAGTTATTGTTTTGCATTATGAAAAATACTTTATATCGTCTCCAGATAATTTCTTATATCTGCTACTGGCATAATACAACATACTAGTTGGTAGATTTTTGTTTATTTACTGTAAAAATAATACACATGTAGCGTCAACACATTTTATCACAGTAACTTTAGTAAAAGTTTTTAAGTAAAAACACATATCGATTTCATAAGTTATCCGCTTTATGTAACCGACAGATTAATATTTTGGGGTGATTATGATACAAATATTGTTTTACTTCCACTCAACACTGGCATATCAGTGTGCCCTCCACTCCTGGCCTGAAAGGTGCACAATACCCGGAGTCATTGTTATTCTCCCTCTAAAAACAAACCAGCACTGTAAAGTCTAACATCAGTAACGCTGAGCATAATTGACCATGGAGCTAACAAGAAGTCTGTTGTACCAAAACAGACCCTGGCTTGAATACTCTGTGAGAGGCGATGCCGCCCCATGCATCATCTGATTTAATATTTACAGTAAAAGGCTTCAAAGACTTGAAACATGCCTCTCATAAGGACAAGGGACTGAACAAACACAGCTCTTCTAAGGACCATATAGTTCGTCAGAGACTTGGGTGACAAAAACAAATCTGCATTGAGACTGGTCAGGAAATCCCAATGCTTGTGCACAAAGATCAGCTTCCTCACAAAAGATGTTATTTGGGCTCCATCACTGACATTTTGACATTTCTGGCTATAAAGTCATCTACCTTTCAGAGGTGACCATGACTCTTTGGAATGTATGGCACAGTCTGCCAGTGGGTTATTCGTATCAATGTTTGAGTATACCCTTGAAAAAGACCATGAGCCGGCAAAAATTGCCCCCGTGGTCGTTGTTCATACCATGTCCTGTGAGAGGACTATTTAGGATTTATTCAGTATCTGTAGTTTCCTGTAAAAATTCACATGGAAGC
This sequence comes from Xiphias gladius, assembly GCF_016859285.1. NCBI lineage: Eukaryota > Metazoa > Chordata > Actinopteri > Istiophoriformes > Xiphiidae > Xiphias > Xiphias gladius. Next base: position 3,419,651 of record NC_053415.1, on the reverse strand, counting down.
CCAATTGCAGCCCAATATCAGGAAAAATTCACTGAAGCATGTACTGAAACAGCTCTGGATATGGCACCTGGCCACGGTTTAGATAATTCTGAAATCCTTTCAGGATAAATCTGAAGTGCTGATTGATGTTGAAAACTCATTTCCTGCGGACACAAGGATGGAGGCAGCAGGGTTGCTAAATATAATATCCAATCCCAGCTTAAGATTTCACACTATTATGGTGACTAAGATATCATCCATTCTTGAGCCAGCCAACAGGCTACTACAGTCGTTGGGCATGGACTTCCAAACAGTAGTCCAGCTCATGAATACTGCCACAGAGTGCGTTAAGGTCCTGTGCACCAAGAAAGTGGTCATGGAGTTGTGGAGTGAGTGTGCTGAGCAGACAGAAGCTACTGACAGCTGCCAGACCAAGAGAAAGCACACAGTCAACAGAGACTTGGATGACTATGTTTCTGCAGACATCAGGAACACAAGAAAACCAGGAGATCATAGAGCAACAGGGGCTGTTTTACAGTTGCATTGATGCAGTTAATGGGGAAATGGCACACCCCTTTGGAGAGGAAATCCATTTCTTCACTTACCCAGAGAGCACCACTTTTCTGGACCCAGAAAAGGTGAAACCCCTGCTTGCGCTGACTGGAACCAGTCTTGTTGATGCTGAGTTCACTGTTGCCCAACAGCTCATTCTCAAACACACAGACAGCTCCACATCTACAAATGATGGGAAGTGGAGAGTGAAAACACTGCTCAGTAATTTCCACAGCCCTCTTTGGGCAATGCCAAGTGCTTCTGAGAAGGAACCTTACCAAGAAATGCAAGATAGAGTGGAAAGAGATTCCATTCATCTTGAAAACACCATATGCAGCTTTATTAAGCCCAGTCTGAGCCACAGCTACTTAGCTTGGTAAGTAGGCCATAATCATATTAGTTATAAAATTTTTGTGTAAGTTGTTTTGCTGAATTGTTTCCTTAAAAGGCTTCCACCTCCGGCTACGGGTGCAGCTTATGCTTGCCAATATCGAGTAGCAGATATGTGAGAGAGTAGAATAAAATGTTCCCTGAGCTGCACGCTGTCATAGTCTTGCTTGTTTGATGTGTAGTGCTGCTGCAACTGTGGCAATGTTGCTAAGACCTCGGACTGTTTGTGTATGACCTGTAAGGTTCAATAGTGGAGTGAGACTACGCACCCTTAGCATGAATTTAAAGTGTCATCATTGAAATATACAGTAAATAAACATATCATTTCATGTTAGTCTTTTAACATATAAATATTGAGCTATAAGGAACCGTCTCTCTGAGTTGTGTGCCATAGAAAGATATTTTTCTATTTTTCTTACATGTACCTGAAACCGTGGTTCAACATGTTGTGATGGTTTGACTTAGTATATATTACTTTTGTTTATTTGGGGTACCAGCCAGGTCTCTCTCCTGGCATTTAAGACTTTGTCTCAAGTCAATTTGTCTGGTTGTTCTTTTCTCATTAAAAATTTTAGTCAACCCTCAACAAAGGATGCAAGTTTAATCACACTTACACCTTACACACTGAACACAAATTAACCTCAAACAAGGACAACACAAAAAAGTCTTAAAGCAAACATTTCCATTTATTTGAACCAATTTGTTTTTGTTTAACCCCCACCCCCCCCCAAAAAAACCAATCCAAACAACCCCTCAACCTCAAGAACCACACAGAAAAAAACAATAACATTAAAAAAAAAAACTCCACCTCAAAAGTCCATAATTAATGGTCCGCTGAGCAAAGTTTAAGTATAGTTAAGTATTTTTTAATTTAAAAAAAAAAAAAAGGTAATTTACTTACAAGTCAGTCATAGTCTTACAGTCCAGTCAGTCAAATAACCCAGTCGGCTTTTCCTGGAATTTTGCTGCTGGTAGTGGGAGAGAGCTGCTGGCTTCTGGAAACAAGCGGCAAAACTTGAAGCAGTGATCTCAGAACAGAAAGATACCTATGAGGACGGTTCTCAGAAGGGTTGAACAGATGATCACGAGGGATAAAACAACCTCACTTTTCAATTAATATCACGCTAGTGAGCATCAAGCTCTGTCCGCCGGCTGTCCTCTGTGCTCTCCCTCTGCCACCGATTCACTGAAGCTAAAAACAGAAGTGGTTTGAATGGTGGCGCGACCTGGGAACACAATCTGCAAGTACAGCATGCAAGTGGGTGTTTACAAGCAGCACCAGGCAGGTAAATCCTTTATACACGAAACCCGTTTCAAACTCCACAGATATTATGCCATTCTCAGAGTTTTGGAAAAAATGTTTTTACCACTTCTCATAAACCTTCTGGCAAATTGGAGACATAACGTTATGCCACACTATTTTTTGGATAACTGCTTGCCTGTAAGTGTCTTGATGTGGCCTTCTTAATGTAAAATAAATTGCCATAATTCTGGAGAGCATTACAGGCCCATATCAACACGTTTACAGAATATGTAAATAGTTGCTGCAAGAGCACCTTGTGTTCCTTGTACCAAGACCTAAATTTCCCTTAAAGGAATTGGGTGTTCTCCAAAAAGCTTCATAAATGTTGCAACTAGTTGTGCTTGTCAATGTTTTTCATATGAATAAAAAACATGTACAGAAACCACATTCTTACAACTGTAAGAAATCAAGCTAATTTAAGAAATAGGGTGATGCATTTACATGTACTATAATAGCGTGACAACTCTAAAACCCCACCTTCCAAGGAGTTGGTCCAGAATCAGATTTCCCCCTACTCCCTGCCATATTATCCAACATACATTCAAGTGAGAGACCTGAGACCCCAGAGAAAGCTTGTTTTCAGTAGATGGCTTCTTGGAAATGGGATCAAGTCAAAATCGTGTTTCTAAGCATTTCTCCTGCAATCAAAAACATATGTTACTGCCATATGGAAACACCACAGAAAACCATGACAGACAACAATCAAGCAAATAACAAACCTAAACAAATAACACCTGTGGGATCTTATGGAAAGGATTTTAGAACAGGAATTTAACTCCGTATGGGTTCTTCTTTAGATTTGTAAATGTAATAAACTTTAACTGATCACTGAGCTGTTGCATAACATCCATTCTGGCCATATATAGCATACAGCATAGCCAGTGCTTTGCTAATTATTTTCTTACCAAAATTCCTCTGGAATTTTAGTAATATGCACTCCAGGATTCAGAGCATCCTGCTAGCGTTTCATGATACCTTCACACCTATTAATTTCCCTGCACAGCGGGCTCTGAAGCCCATTTGGGCCTGACATAATCTCACCGACATGACTTTCAAGGGCTTTATTAGACAGATACACAAATAAAACTTTTTACAAAATCTTTGGAAAACTAATGATTAGGTATATTTTATATTTAAAAAAACAGTATGACCTCATGTTTTAATTAACTTGCTAAATTACATGTAAATGGCATTTTCTCATACACCAACACACTTACAATAAAATAATATAAAGCAAACTCAGCACATGAATGAACTCTTAAATCTTTCTGATTGTGTTTTCAAAGTAGAAACATTTAGGTGGAAACTGTGACCTCCAGAAAAGCTTTTGGGCAGAACTGTGCCACTAACATCTCATATACACTTTGCTTTGTACATTTTCAGTGAATGTTTGATTGGCTAATTGCTTTTTTTCTCAATACCACCAAAATCTATTGTGTTCTCTGGAGCATCTACTTTACAGCTTCAAGTGGGAAGTCATTAAGCAGCAGTAAGGACTCTATCGGACCCATGAGGGCAAGTATAATATGCACAGCTTAGAAAATGACAGGTTATATCATGTAATATTTTTTTTCTTTACAGGGACAAATAAGCCTTCTCAGGAGAACACGCTCTTATGCAAATGAGTGGCAGGTATGTCTCAACTGTAAAACAAATTAGCAACACAACTATCACTTATTCCTTGGTGAGACTTGGGAATGAGAGATGTAGTCAGAGGGGAGGATATACTGAGATCAGTTGGCAAGCTCTATAATTTATAGGCTCACCGACTCAAGAACCAATGCAATCATTCTTATGAGACTGATTCCAGCAATCTATTACACCCAGAGCAAGCCAGTCCCAAGCAGTTTTTAAAGACTGTTTATGTGATAGATCTTGAGAAAAGGGGAACGCCTCGCAGGTTCAATAACCTGCTGGCTGAGTTGTTGAGCATCCAGTGTGCTGAGTTACAGAGATGAGAGCTATCGATGGTGTATGCTGGCAGAGAGACTGCAAACATTGCTGGTCTTCCTGCCAGTGATAGAAAAACCTCATAGGGAAAAGTGCATCTGAGGGAGCCGCTGTATACATACAATGTCAAATATAACTGAAAGTGAAATGTTTTGAAATCAATATTTTTCAGAGAATATTTTCCAGACAAGGGATTCTATCTGTGTTCTATCTGTAGTCTATGAACATTCTTCATCATTTGATATTCTTCTGTCTTTTTAAGTTGCAACCTCAAAGATTTTCATGCAAATAAATGTCGGTTAAGTCACGATCTATCGCTGAGTGAGGTAATAGAATGGTGATTCAGCCTATGACCCACTGATGAAAGTATGCGATATTTATATATTATCAGTATTACCAACTGGTGTCTGTGGCGACACCACAGACATGTTGTATTAAGTTACTGCTAATGCAAACCAAACATTTCCTACTGCTGCAACTTCACCTTAAAAACATTTAACTGGCGACACTCGAGTTGATTTTATTATGAAGTAGTCACAGGAAATTAAAAAATAAATATAAAAACATCATTCAAAGTGATACTTACTTGGTATCTTCAAAGTACAACTACTACAAGGCTTTAGTGCTTCAATCAGTCTATGCTGTAGGATAATATTGGTATAGAGAAGCACAGTGAAATGGCTTTGTCATCGCTTACAGCCTAAAGGAAAAAAATGAAATGAAGAAGACAGGAGGGGGCCTTCCAATACAGGAGTACACTCCTACTGTGGAGCTGGCCCTCCGCAGTAATGAGGGTCACTTATATAAAATATTGTCAGGGAAATCCAAAGGGTTTTGCTGATCTCAGAACACTCTTGTCCTCCTAGGAAACCCTCCCAAGATCTGTGCATCGAGATCCACGGGATCTTGTACGAATGGTGATGCCATTTTCCAAGAAACTTGATAGGTCAGTTTTTATACAAGTTGATCTGTTATCTCGAACATTACCTGTTCCGGAGCAGGTTAGGTGAGCAGCATATGTTACCATTGCGATGTACCTCGCTAAGAAGTGAACTGCTGGTGTAAAACTGAAACTCAGGGTTAAACCTGGTTACTTCGCTAACCCCAAATGATGCTTCGTAGTATTGGCCTCTGCTGTATTAAACTGCATTTGCTGTTACCACCTGTAACTGCAGGTGTCGCCAAATTAACCAGGACTGAAATCTTCGAGATTGCCACTTTGACAAAAAAACACATCACGCAATACAGAGCAACTAAAGGTAATCTAGCCAGCATCATTTGAAGTAGAAAATACATGTAACATCTGTCGGGATTTGGCATATCAGATTGAAGGTACAAACTTTTATGATGGACAAGTTTTACATTAAACTGTTTAACAACCTCACTGATGCTTCAGAAGTAGACATAACAGTAGAAATTTGAAACTTAAGACTGTTTTTTTTTCTGACTCAGGACAGAGTTTGATTACAGCTTAGTCACCATCAGCATTGTCCTCATTTCCTATCTTTAAAATCTGGCTGGCTTTCACTTCAGCAGCACCATAAGAACTTGTCAAATTACTTTAACTGAAACAGGCGCTCTTTGAGCTGGATCAAAGCACATCAGTGTTTAAACTCTGAATATATCTACTGTGACAAAAATGCTCTATTCTGAGGTACTTTTCATGGACTACACAACAGACAATGCAGTGTATTTTTGTTCCACTGGGCTAGCATAATACAGAGTAAATCATCTTCCAAATAATTATTTCTGAGTAAACTAAATTTGCAATCAATAAATATTGGTAAACCAGTATGAAATTAGCTGTCAACAATGTTATCTTGTTCAATTTGCTCTTAAAAATGGCGATCAGTCAAGAGAAAATATAGAACTAATGACATTATCTGAAAGTATTTCCACTGATTAGGTGAGTTAGTCAGAGAAATCCCCTGAGGCCAGATGTATAAACAATGTGTGCACACGAAAAACATGCAGACACCACTTCCTCCATATAAACTGGTATTAATAAAAGAACAAGCCATGAGATGACGCCTCAGCAACACTATAGACCATGTGGATACATTGTTTTCTAGTGCAAGGTGCGTGTCACATGGTCTAGCAGATATGATCAATACAATATTAGATATAATCTAGTGATAAAATATTATAACAATCAGTGGTGCATTTAATTAATTAGGTTTGTGAGCTCAACTTTATTTTTTTTTTCATTCAGTTAAAGGCCTCTTTGATTTCCCTGTTTTTATGTATTTTAAATGTATCCTTTATTTTCAGCCTCTTTTTAAAGTCTTTTGCAGTGCTGTAAAACAGGGGTTTCAAAGTCTGACTCTAAATAGCCACAGCCGTGTGTAATAGCCACACATAATGACAGCTGCTCTGACTTTGTAGGAGAACCTTGCTGATGCCACAAGACAAATCAATGAAATTGTTTCTTCTTTGTTGTTATTTTCATTGGAATGTCCAAAGACTGGTGAAGGAGGCAAAAGCATTAATATGAAAACAACTGGTTAGGGGCCTTTGTGCACCCATTTATGGCTATTTTTAAGAGTGGAAATAAGGCTTGTGTATGTGCACCTACTTTCAAAGGCTGAATCCAAATGCTTGGAATCCTGGCTGACTCCCTGGCTGTGGCTGAATTTGCTCCCTCAGTCATTCATTCACTATTCCCTTTATAAGAGACACTCAACAGGTTTCTTTGTAGCTAGCAGAAGGGAAAGAATGCAGGCCGGTGGTGTTTCTACAGTCGTCAAATCACGAATCCGAACCAACGCGCCAAAATTGAAAAACAGTAGAGGGTTAGCAAAAAATAGCGTGAACTTACTGTGAATGATGAGTCTCGATCAGTATATATTTGAAAATGAACATGGTTTCAGAGACTCCCACTCAAGGATGGGTGCTGGGAAAAGTGGGCCACCCACCTCTGATTAGAGGGTGTTAACATTCTTTTTTTTTTTATATAAATTTAATGACGTAAAGGAGTCCTCAAGGGTTGGCTCCATGTCAGCACTGGCCTTGCAAGGCTCAGGATAATTTAAAAAAGTAGATGACGTGTTGAGTCACTTTCAAGCCATGAAATGCAGATTTTTATAACTTTGGTAAGAAAAGTCAATATCTACACCAGCATCGATGTGCTTCATCACAGTAGAGTCATATCATTTAGTTTACAGCTCAAAAAGCACGTTTAAGTGTAAGAAACATTTTTGGTCACAGGATGGGATACAGGTTCAGGAACTTCAATACACTTCCCATGGAAATGATTTGTCTCAAAGCATATTCTTTATCCTCATGGTCCAGCACCATCAGACTTGACGCAATGATAGTGATAATGTCAGGATACAAATGACTGAATTGCCCGAGGTATTGGTCTGCATGTTTGGACTGACTGCAATTTATAAAAACAGAACCATGCTTATGCAAATATATATATATATATATATATTTATATAAATAAAAAAAATAAAAATATAAATTTTTATATATATATATATATATATATATATATATATATGTCTAAAAACTGTCTATGCGTATATCTGTCTGCATGTACAGAGGGTTTAATTGTGAGCCTACACCAAATTTTTGTGACTCAAGAACCTTAAAAATGATGTGACTATACATATAAATGTCTTGAAGGTACTGGCTGTTGCATACAGCCATACACTCACACTCAGATGTACTTTATCTTGTCATAATGAAACTGGATGCTAAAATTGGTATTTCAAAAAAAGAGGCTCAGTCCTTTGCACTTACATAAATCACTGAGTGTCATTCTTACCAAACTTCCTGTTGAGATCCCTACTGTGTAAATCCACAGTGTTACCGCGTGGCTTGAGAAATATAGCACATTCTTTTACACATCCTTGTGCTCCCATCACTGATGTGCTCACTAGGAGAGGACCACTGACATGGCTCCCTGCTTCCCTGACAATCCCAGTTTATAGCTGCACTCTGCATGTGGGTGGACCTGACACTTTCAAGGACTGCTGATGACACGAGCCTCGGGCTGCATCCAGCCTTGTTAAACTTGGTGAGACCCAAGCAGTTAAGACCCACGAAAAATCTGCTGCCTCGTCCTAATTGGATTTCTTATCTGGGCTAGTGACGTAAGGACAGAGCTATGATATGAAAAGGGGGCATTTAAGAGGATAACAGAGAGCCGTTAAGACCTCAGCGTCAGACGACGGGGGTCAGACATGGAGAGATTAGCATTTTTTTGTGCAACACAGAGGAGTTTTGGAGTTCTAAATCCTGACCATGATCCTTTCTTGTTTCACTAATTTCTGAGACAGGTCTGCTGTGAGCTGGAGGCAAGGTGCATCATGCCTAGCTAAAGTAGATCCTTCAGCACATCAGACACTCCAAACCACTGCTCCCCGCGTCTATAATTTGGTGAAATTTTATGCAATACGAATTGTGAATGTACCTCCGGTTCATTTTCCCTAAAAGTAAAAAGACAGGCAGTGAAAGACAACAGTGCAGCACACAGAGATTTAGAAAATGTCTTTTTGTAAGCAGGCACTCCTGCAAACCATCAGGGCATCAGCCCACGGCAACTGTTTAAGCAACAGAAAATGAGGCTGAATATTCTCAAGGAATGTATTGTAATTCAAGCTCTGTTTATCGTCACTGAAAGAAAGCAAAGATCCTACAACAATTTTGGATCAGCAAGTCTGTCACTGTAGAATATTGGTGTTTTGGTTTTTATATTTGTTCAGACAATCTATCTATGTGTATGTGCCAGTACATCAAGCGGTAGTGAAGCGTCACGACAGCTACAGTTTTTTGTCAGGACAAAAAATAATACAAGCTCTGTCAATCCTCTAATTCTTCTATTTCACCTGGGCAACACCGTTTCTGTTCACTTCCTTCTCTGCCATTTTAAAACCGTCCTCATAAACACAAGTATTTGACATGGACTAAACACAACAGTAAGAACAAGATACTACCTTTTTTTCTTCTGTTCAGAGTGTTTGACAACAAATTTTAGTCCACTGAATACCTGTCATTTCTGCCCTGTCTGTTTTCTTTTCCTTGGCTGTCAAAGCTAATTGACTGCTTTTTCTAATTACCTTCATTGATCTTCATTGGTTTAAATCAGTCACAAACTCCCAAACGACCATCCTGGCCACTGTGACAGTTTGTAGATACTTCAAATCAAACTGATGGGAATGGATTCCTCAATCCTGACTGACTGTGAAACTCTAATCCTATAAATGGTCTCATGCAGTTAGGAAGGTTTACCACTTGGTTATAGTCTTTCTCAGTGATGCGGCTCATTACCTATCAAGCACTACCAACTTGGTTTTGAACAGAGCTCAAACCATAAAGTGTAGAGATGTCGACAATGACAATGACCGTAAAAAATTTAAAAAAGTAATGCCAACATGCTTTGTGACTATGCATATACTTGCATATTTTCTCTAAGCTCTTACAGAAAGGAAAATCAATGGACTTTCAGTGATTTTTTGGCCCCCACCTTTGTTTACATTTATATCCACTATGTGATACACTGGTGTTTGAATCAAAATGTGATGACGGTGTGTCGTGTTGTCGCTGTCAATTAAACCACACCCACACACTCCTGAGGAAGCAGATTAACTGTAGTTTGGAGTATCAAAGTAAGTAATACCTAGAGATGTTTCTTTAACTTTGATTTAATTGTTGCTTATTTTGTCATTAATATTTAAATGTTATACAGAAATACTTGCGTTTTAAATTCCATTTTTTCAGAGCTCGGAGGGATAATACTGATTAATAGTAACAATACATCTTGACTCGTCGTAGCTTGGGCCATTCTTTCTATCACTTATGTTACCATTGTACTCACCAAGGGAATTGCTGACATCAGAACAATGCTAAAAGTAGGTCAAACTCGCCAGTTAGTCAAACTTATTTGGAGTAGAAAACAAATGGTAAAAGTATTACCCAAATTTTGCAGACCAATTTCCTGGTTAAACTTTGACTTGTGGTATTTGTAGTTGTGCACTTACAGTTTTCCTGTGTGTAATAAGCTATTATTAAAAACATTTTAAGTGTGCTCACTTTCAGTTTTACTCCGAAGTAAAGTGGGTTAGACAACTTTTGGCTTGTTTACAACCTGCCTGGTTATTGGACGGATTGTGCTTCTTCCACCATCTGACTCTAAGCAATGAACCTATGTTGGCCAAAGCTATGTAAACAAGAAACAAGTTGAAATAAACCACAATTATAATTTGATTCCAAAACATAGCTGCCCGGGTTGCAAGTACTGAAGAGCTTAAGAGCGCAAAGAGCAATAGACTACAGCACAGTTTCAGTCTTATTCAGTCTACACAACATTAGCTAACCCAAAGCAATAAAGGGGGAAAACACTGAAAATAAAAACGCTCGCTGCTGAGACCGTTCACAACAACCAACCCATACAAACCCATGTTCTCAACTTGATGCTCATTCTGGTTCTCGTAAAGACTCGCTACCCTCAGTACGTTCCATACATGCTGAACTGCACTAAGAAGAATGCCAAAGACATCTCTCGAGAGCGTCAGGGTTTCCCGGATTCATTCACGTACAAACAGTAGACTGATTGTTAGCCTGTCAACTTGTTAGCTTGTCAGCCTCTGGATCTTTCTCCTGATTCCTGCTGTCTGCAGGGTTTGGAGGGACTCACTGCTGCAGTTTGGTTAAGTCACACATACAAGTTGCAAGCTTTTTGGTTCATTTACAGCGAAAATAATACACACGTAGCATCTACAAAGTTATCAAAGTAACTTAAGTAAAAACACTTTGATTGATTTCATAAGTTATCAGGTTTATGTAGCCTAAAGCTTAATATTTTGGGAGGATAATAAAACATATTGTTTAAATTCCACTCCATTTCATGTTTGTTTGCCCTGCACTCTTGTGGCCGAAAAGGCACACAATGCTCAATGCTTGAAATACTCGAAACAGTCGATACATTTAGAGGTCTGCATCCGGTAAATACCCGGCACTAATCTAAACCATACAACGTGAGAGCCACAATCTCACTTTAAACAAAGTGCCTTTTATAAGCATCTTTTTTTTGTGGCTGATAAAATGGTTGGACGGTTGGTCAAAATCAGCCACCAACGCCTCTATGCGTTTGAGCTACATCAGCAGCAGCACAGGCAGATGACAGATGAAGAGCTGGCTTCGGCACAAGGGTCACAGAGAAAGACCCCAGCATCAGGGGCACACATGGCTCTGCAAGCAGTCAGTCATGGCTGGTGATGGGGTCTCACAGCGCAGAACCCACAAGCAGGGCAGCGCATTATCTGATTTCCCCCTGCCAGAAATGTTGAAACACCACGAGAAAAAAGCATCACGGATCCAATTAACCGATGTCATATTTTCACCCAATTTTCTTCTCAAGTTGTACGCCACTAATTATCACATTCAGCCTTGTATTCCAAAATTAGAGCCCTTTGGGATAGTGGGGAAGAGGATCGATACATTTGCCCCAAGCTACATTTCTCTGGTGGGACATCGAGGTTGAAAAGTGATGCAGGACCCGCGGCAGAATCGATACCGCTGTTGAGTAACACACACATAGACAAACGCGAGCGTGTGCGTGCGCGCGCACACACAAACACACACACTGCATGACAAGAAACCGCGCACACACCAGCACAAAAATTCCACACTCCTTCATCCCAGGTTCAGGTGCACAATGTGAAGACAATGCGGGTGCTGCCGTGTACAGACGTTTCTCGATCGTGACTGAGACAGAAAAAGACGGTGTTAATTGCACCATCTGTCCTCTCACTATTTCCCATTATCTTAAAACACACACACACACACACACACACACACACACACACACACACACACACACACACACACTTCCTGGAACCTCCTTGTGAACATGTTATTGCGATTTGTTAATTGTAACAACAGGTTGGAAATCAGGATGATCTCCTGAGACTATGCAAAGTTAAGCAGCTGATATACCATCACATACCTTTATTGGTTTCAGCTCTGTGGGACTCGGTGCTTTGTTTTAAGGGAGACTCTATCATTTCATTTTTCAGCCCATACAGACAATATCATAATAAGGAGCACGACGTGATATGAATGAAATCTCGCCAATGCGCCAGTCCGTGGCTCATCTACTACATTTACACTGGACGTCAGGAACTGGAGCTTCCCCATTCAAACCCGGCCAGAGGATCCAGGTTACTTGCTTACTTTCGTGTCAGAATGAAACTGCCTCAAATAGGAGCCGTGACTCCATCGCGTTATCACGGCGGATGCTGATATGCCTGTCCTCAAACCATCTCCAAAGTGCTGCGCGTCAATGCGCATAGCCGTTCCCCAAGCCCGCGCCGAAGTTTTGAGCCGTTACAGAGCTGCTGCTGATAAAGAGCGACATAAAACAGGAATAATTCCATTACAGCTAAGAATCATCCTTGATAAAGCGTACCTTGATGGCCTTCGTGGACTGGCATTTAACTTGATGCGATACAGTGGCGGTTTGGTTCATCTTGGGACGCCGGCACGAGTGGTCCTCCTATCCAGGTGGCACAAACCAGCAGAGGAGAGAAGCAAAGCGAGTCCCGTCTCTAACTCTACCGCGTGGGATGCTCACTGTTTACGGTCTTCGTTCGGTGTGCGGCTGAGGCGCGCGACCGCATCTGACAGCTACTGTAGGTGCCTCGCGCAGCGCAGCCCAGCGCAGCCCAGCGCAGCGCAGCGCGCCATGTGCACAAATGACCGGTGATGATTGGTAACCAGGGGCGACCGCAGGAATTGCATGAGGTGGCCAGAGGGTAGTAAAAGTCGAAGTATGACAAGGTCGGTGTCTGTGCCAGCATTCCTAGACAAAAAGCCACAAGAAGTGCAAAAAAAGGAATAGGGCCAATAAAGTATGCATATGTACCGTAAATAAATACATGAAATAACCAGTGCATAGCTAGGTTTTCAAATGATATCTAATGGGCAGCATGGTACAGAAAGCAATTAAATGAATTCTATAGACACAGACACCGTTAGAAACACACACGGATAAAACACCTTGTAATATTGATGCAGGACTGGATTAACCTGAAAATAAGGTCCAGGGCAAAATTTGACCCCTTGCTGTTTCCAATCTCTGTTGTGTGTCAAACATTTGGCCTTTAAAGTTGCACTAATCAATATTTTGATATTAAGAATGGATCAAACGGTTATGTGTAACATAAAAGGTGTTGCTCATAGCCACAGAGGCAGAGAGAGTTACCACCCGACTTTACAGTTTCACTCAGATCTTTGGGGATTTTTGCCCTCTTTAAAGCCCAGGCTAATCTTTTCAGTGAAGAAGAAAAGCCCAGTGTACGCTACCTGCTCGGCACCAAACAGCTGACAAACAACATTAGCGACTAGCTATTAGGGGACATGATAAATATGGTGGATCAGTTAGCAACCAAAGAGCCAGATATTTCATTCTGGGGTTGGCTGAGACCAAAACAGAACATTTGTCAAGTCAGCAGAAACACAACTCCTAATAAAATGCTAATGTTGCTCCATGTCTGCTTAATGTGCAAATAGGCAACTCTTTGCTATGCTAGTCACACTGATTTAAGGTGATTGAAATGTCAGTGTTGTGTTGTTCCGCTGCCTATAAGTGGCAAAAATTAATACTGATTCAAGTTCCGGTCAGTTTTATTCATATAGCCCAAAATCATAACTCACAAATATCCCTCAGATGGTTTTAATTTCACATTATGCACAGTCCACACTGCAAGTTTGCTGTGCATCAACTAATTAGTGGTAATTTGATTAAACACAAATTTAGTCAAGTACAGTATATGCACCAAGTAAACATAATATCAGCTGAAATAGACTAGAAAAGGTATTCAAATTTGAACAGACATTAAGGCCCCTCAACTCCACACAGCTTTCAAATTGTGAACAAATTGAGGGGCTGCCTCAAGGTTCTCATCATTTTAGCTTACACAGAGCTTTAGTGGTGCATAGTTACAAACAGAGAAACCTTTAATACATGATGTTGACCAGAGATCCTAGTTCACGAAAATTAGCCTGCACATAATGGGGGACTAAGAAGGATAAAAGTGATGCTTCATCCAATCATGGGGCATCCAGCTGATTTGAAAAACCAATAATGTACACCTGATTTTACTCTCTATGACTTTTGGCTAACGTCTTTATGTTGCTAACTGTTAAAGCAAATTTTTCATAACTCCATCTACTTTCACTAAAACACCACAGGAAGGAAAATTGCCACCTTTAAGTCATTTTAAACCTTGATTGCTGCACACATAGCTGGAACTCCAGTGTCCAGAAGTTAAACCTTTTTGGTCCATGATTGCAGAACTGTAATGTCGTCCTTACATCTGTGAAATGAGAAATAGAATGAATGGATATTACAATCATACACCTCAGGAATAGTACAGTCAGATAGAAATCTTCTCAATTCACCATTCTTGACACTGTGGATAAATAATAGAAATTAACATTGAAAAATACCCTAATCATGGATGGTATGGCATACAGGGACACAATCTTATTATATAGCTTAGGGAAACTCTCAGTTACAGGGGAAAGGCACTGATATGAGGTGATTTCACAGGCAGGGGAGAAATATGTTTCTTCATGACACAGTGAGTAAATGTGTCTGCCGTGGCCTTCAGAAGCTGATAAATTACACACAGCCCTCTGGTGTCATGGTGTTTCAGCTGTGCTTCTTTGTCTAAGAAAAAAACTGCCTTCCATTCTTTTTGCTGTCTTTTGTTGTCTAATTTCTGTTCTCTGCATGTCTCCCTGTGTCCCGCTTTGCAAATAGTTATGGCTGAACATGTTGAGATATTCAGGTATCCTCTGTATCAAAGGAATGGGGGTTAATTGAACAATTGTAGCACATCTGTTTCCCATCATGCATTGTTACCTGAGGGGTTCATTAGAGGGATGTTGTACAGAAAACCTGCCTATTATATCTTGACTAGCTTTTTGCCCCTACAAGGGTCTGAGGCTGCAGAGCAATGTCTGTATATGGGGAGCAGACCAAACACCACACAAGATAATGCTATTCATTTGTATTCATTTATTGCATGCTCTTGTCTCAGTCTGCAGTGTATCAATTCCCAGCATAGAGCCATATCATATTCAAGTGTATTTAAGCCATTAAGCTTTGATGTAAACCGGAGAGTTGATGCTATTTCTAGAAGGAGGCTACACTGTGCTAATTAAGGTCATGTGATTATATACAGCTAAAAGAACTTAATATGTCAGGCAGGTATAAATTACTTTAGGTGGTTTCTCATACATGTTCAGACTTTCTTGTAATTACTTCCCCTGTGCAGCCGTGTATTGGCAGATGAATTAATAGGCTGTGAAGGGAGCTCGGTGTAAATGCCTGGGCTTGATTTCATGCAAGGGGATGTGTATACTGCGACTAAAACAACAATTTCAGGTTCACTTTTCCTTGTCATGCCTGAATAAATGATGAGAGTGTGTATGAATGCGTATATGGCGGCGTGTGGGAGTGAGCATCTTTGAGTGCGTATGTATCTTGCACTTAGTTGTACGCGCATTGTATCTGTCTCACTGTCTTACTGTCGCCGTATCTGCATATGAAAACCTTTAAAAATCACTGACTTGAAAAACTTCATCACTTTTATTTTGTGTTGATGTTTTTGCTTCAGGATGACATGCTTTCCAAGTGTTTCGATATATTTTCAGTGCTTGATGAAGCCATTTCAGAACCCACTGGATAACTTTAACAATAAGAGTTTTATTTCTTAGTTCCTTTAATGTTGACATGTGAAAAACAGGTAAGGTTGGGAAACGTTTTATTCAATAACAACCATATTCAGATATAGTAGATACACATGCATGATTTACATTACTAAATGTGTGCTTGCATCCATGTGCAAATGTGTGTACATGGGCACATCTCAGTGATAAAAAGCTCTCCTCTGTATTGTTGGTGCATACAATTAAAGAGCATTGAGATACAATACATATCACTCTTCAATAAGTAATATTTCCTCTCTTATATAGCCATAAGCAGAGCACCACGGGTGATGTGCATGACTGAGCATGCATGCATCATGTAATAGGTTCTTTCAATGACTACAAAGCACCATTGTGTGCATAGTGCTCAATGCGAAGTGAGTGGTGGATGTGGGTAATAGATAAATAGTACCTACAGGCAAAACTGGATTCAACCAACTAAATGAATGGCGGCCTGCCTTCTCTTCACACTGACAGAGCTGAGCATTAAAGCAATTCCTGAGAGCCTCACATTAAATAAAGAAGACACATGCAAAAGCTGTGGCTAAGAAAGCAAGAATCAATATGTTATAGTTCATTCAGCTAACTTATCAATCCTTCCATCCTTTCGGGTTCTTGAATCTACGGATATCTGTAGCCTAAGCCATACAAATATAACATAGAGATTCCATTAAAAGTATGCTTCTTTGGAGTATAACAATAGGCGCTGCATGCACATATTGGTGTCTAAAAATAAAACCAATAACCTGCTGGACGGAGCAATGTTCAATTTCTATTGCAATATGCATTCATTTAGAATTTTATTCATTTCAAGTAAAAAAACCCAAAGAAAAACCTTATTCATGTTTGGGAACATTTCATGCAACGCTAGTTCAAACATTGAGGGATATTACAGCGATTTACAAAAAGTGTGTTAGGTCTCGTACAAAAATGAAGAATAACTCAAAGAATTAAATTTCTGTAAAATCATGCCAAAAAGAAATTAAATTCCCTTGTTCCTGACCTGAAAAGTGACCCTTATGTTATTCCCTTTGAACATGCTTTTGTCCCATTCTTTCCTGTCTTCTAGAGCATCAATGTATGGGAGTGAAAACATGGTAACCCTGAATATTAAATGGCCCAGGGCTAAGTAAATGTGCATACTTCTTTCAATCAAAGTTCTTGACCTATGATTGGATCTCTGCAATAATACACATTTGAAGTGTTTGTCGCAACATGAACAGTCCTGCGGTGCAGATTTGGGTCATTTGATACGTAAATAAAAATGCTAAAATGTTCGGATTTCAGTGAGTGAAATCATACATATGCATTGTGATCGGCTTTAAAGTTTAATAAGCTTACATAATGAGTCCTATTAATAAACCAAAATGCTGCTTGTGGTGTAAATCATTATGCATGACCAAAACTGTGGGATGAAGGAGAAGAAGGCTTCAACTATTTGAAGTGATGAAAAATGTTATGTATGAACACAGCGGGCAATCAATGTGATTAATCATTAGCCTTAGTGGGAAATTGGACTTATCCAAATTCAGACGTACCCAAAGGATTTGATTGAGGAGACTAATTGTCTGTTAGAGGAATTAATTAACTACATGTTCACTGGGGACTGGATCATACACACAACACGAGTGATTTGCCTTGCTTCAGTAAGATGACACTGGTTATGAGGACTTGGAGAAACAGTCTCTTTGAAGCTCCACTCTTGCAAAGGATGGGATGGAATCAATTCTGTTCAATTTGCTTTGAAGGGGAAATAGCTTCCTCATCTCACAGAGTCCATCACAGCTCAGTGGCATGCAAAGACTTGTCCCTGTTTACTCTTTGTTGTGAAACCGAAAGCCAGCAATTTGCATTTTTTAAACAGTTTCGACAGTGTCTGATTACCTGTCTTTTTTTTGTTTGTTTGTTTGTTTGCTTTTGTACCTGTAGAGACTAAATGAAAAGCATCCACAGAAACCCTTTCATCTAACTTCAAAAACTTTACACAGTGATTACTGGCATTTATGATACACCCTGACCATGTCAAGATTGTGTATTTCCTGCATATATGCCCTAGTATACATTCTCAAGGATGAATTTCACTTCTCCTCGGGCCTGAGGTCTCTGTGAATGGTTTTTAAGATTTCGTAATGAGGATGGGGCCTGGTGGAGGCAGTTGTCCGCACCTTGATTTCATGGGTCATAATTTCTGCGGTTCGCTCACCTTGTCCCTGGAATCGCCTCTAAATGAGATTTTAAGTCTTCCCATCCTTCCACTGGCTGCACTCAGTTGGGTTACATGCAAGAAATGCCTGGCTAGGAAACTGGATATTTGTCCGAATCTTCATGGCCACTTGCAAGCGAGTGTGTGATGCAAGTTGTTATCCTGTGGACAGAAGCGCAACAATGGGACCCTTAGATGCTGATAGTGACACATGCTTTACACCGTATTTATGATTTAGCTGGCAGCTTCTCCTTCATAGAGGGAAAGCATGTCCATGAAGTGGGAATGTACTTTCAATTTTAGCATCTATTTATTTTCACAACAGGAAAGAGGACAGATGGTGAGGAAAAATATTTGGTAGCAAAATCTAAATACCATGTGAGTGAGTAGCCAAGGCTCAGGAGCAGTTATTGCATTAATGATAGATCAGTAAGGGATGCTTTTTTCTTAAGCAGCAGCCAATAGCTGAGCTAACATGGAGACCCAGAGTGTTCAATATCAAATAAATAAATGAAATAAATAATCACATGGATACATGGTGTAAAATAAATAAACGAAACAATAATTTGTAAACTAAAAAATTATTACATTTCAATTGATTATTATGTTATTTCATCATTCTGATTTTTATAATAACAGAGTTTTAGGGCTTCACTTTTATTTCAAAATATAATTTTTAGTTTAAAAATGTGCTTATTTCATTATGTCACTTTTTCATGACATAATGTCTTTTCATGACAGTGGTGTAGATGGTAAATGGACTGTACTTATATAGCACCTTTCTAGTCTTATCAACCACTCAAAGGGCTTTACACTACTGCCACATTCACCCATTCGACACACATTAATACAGCACTCTTTCCTATACATACGGCACCTTCTACACACACACACACACATACTCACACACCGTTTATACATCGGCGGCAATTTGGGATTCAGTATCTTGCCACAGGGCACTTCGACATGCAGACTGGAGGAGCTGGAACCTCTGACCTTCCGGTGAGTGGACAACCCGCTCTACCTCCTGAGCCCCAGTCACCCCTGTAGTCACCACTCTCTCTCTTTTAAGTCAATCACAAACCCTCCGCCTCTTAAAGTAACAAGCTCAACAACTGGTACCAGACTTAGCCAGTTAACACCTGTTAGCTAAAGCAACAACAATACAATAGATACAATACAGTACAATATTTATTAGGCCACAGCGTGAACATTGATCTTTTGGTACCAGGAAAAAAATGCAGAGCAAGTTTTTGTGTGGGTGTTGATGGACAATATATAGAAATGAAATTGAGACATACATGCATGTATTTATTTATTAAACAACATTTTTTCTATTACATGTATTGCATTGTTGTGTCAGTGCAGCTTTTTTGCGCTTTCTTTATCAGGGAATCCCATCATTCTGGACCTTTTTGTATCAGTATGTTATTAGTTATAGCTATTGCAAAAGCTGCTGTTGTAGCCAATTAAGGTGAGATGAAATGATCAAAATGATTATGAAAATATTCATTGTTATGTAGCATTTCACAATGTTTTCTTCAAGCCCAAACCTCCCCTCTCTCTTACAGGAGGCCATCTCTCTTGTTTTTTTAAAGGATTCATCGAAGGAGTTCACCTGCATCCTTTTTGACTTGCAGTGTACAGTTTATTCAATGCTACTTTGTCTGGACAAATGGATCATCTGATCAATCATTTATCATGTCTGATTCTCATCACGTCTACACGTGTCTCTCTCTCTCTCCCTCACACACCTAGGATGCTGTGAATTGTTTTAGGATTCATCGCAGTGAATTCATCACAGTGGAGTGTGCATTTTTAAGAACAGTTTTACAAGATTCAAGAACTAGTCAGCAGGAAACATGAAAAAAGCAGTGTTTTCAACCAACTCCCTGGAGCTCCCTGGACAGTCAACAGTTACAAGGTAGAAATGAGAAGTTGCCTTTTGTTTCCTTCTGCCTGAAATCAAGGACCCATTGTTTCAAAAGTCACAAAGAATTTCAAATGGCAAATTTTCCAGCGTTATCATTGTAAACTGCTTATGTTCCATACAGGAGCAGAAAGCTTAACAGCTTTAGCAACAGTGACTAAGGGGCTTAGCAAACAGTCAATTCACTAAGAGGAAGCACATCTGTCATGAAATGTGTTTGTTGTAGTTGTAATTTTTTCACTCACAGACCCAGACACAAACTTTAAGACTAAACAACACTGTATCTCTCCATACCTTCTGGGGCCATTGTAGCTCTTCATCTACCATGCCAATAATTGCAGATAGCTAATACAAAAAGCCATTTTAGCAGGTAAACTGCCCTTTTAGCTCATCAAGCAGGTCATTGTGGCTCAAACAAGCTCTCTGTGGCTCTTTTCAGCTTCACCCTTTACTGATCCACTCTCCTAATTATTATAATACGCCACAGCGCTGTCACTTTACAAAGCCATAATGTGCTGCAATGGCCCAACAGGTCAGTGCCATAATGCTCACTTTCTCTCAAAATAAGACATTTGCATTCAGTGATGAATCCATGTGGTGTAGGGCCTATGAGGATGATGGGAGAAATGAGCAATTAAGTTTGGCAATTAGACCAAGGGCCAACAGTACTGTCTTGATATTAACACAATCAAAGAAACATAATTATACACAATTAGTTTGAGTGGATATGGAACAATAAAAAGTACTGAAATCATTTTGAGTCAACTGCTGTAGGTCACACAGGCTATACAGATAAAACCATAACTTTAATATATAATTTGCGTAGAATAGAATGGAGTACAATACAATACAATGCACTGAGAAATTAGTACATAATATAAAAACAGCAAATCGTAGATTACAGACATATGGAAGCTTAAAATCTTAATGGAAAAATATCTCACATTCTTGACATCTTTGTCTCTCTGTTGGCTGATAAAATGGTGTAAAAATGTTTCAAAAGAGGCAGAAATAATTACTAGCGTATTCAAGACAGTCATAAAAACAGTCATGTAGAACAGATGCAAATTCTCTCATCAAGTATTAGAGACTAGAGAATAAAATCTTTCAAAATATACAGCTGAAAATCAAAGCATTACACCCGGGGAGAGAAAACCACATACCTATATTTATTGGAGGCTTATGATTATTTTGTTTGTATTTGTTACTAATCCTCTCAACAGTCCCCTACTGTAGGTCTGCAGCATTAGCATATCCCTGAAAGTATGCCTTGAGTGTAAAGTCTGAAAATCTCACTGAAATCTGGTAAAATCTGAACATTAAAACTTTACTCCCAAGAATGACTT
The DNA here is from genome assembly GCF_016859285.1 of Xiphias gladius. NCBI lineage: Eukaryota > Metazoa > Chordata > Actinopteri > Istiophoriformes > Xiphiidae > Xiphias > Xiphias gladius. Next base: position 3,398,274 of record NC_053415.1, on the reverse strand, counting down.
TGGTAACTACTCAACTTTGGCACCCACTCAATAAGTCCTCCAACCTAAAAAAACCCCATTGGTCGTTTGTCCCTATCCTCTGATACAACCCATATGAGCATTTCCTGAATGAACATCCCCACAGCGGTAGGAGGTATGTCACAGATAAAATGTTAAAAATCAGTGTGGAAAAATGAATAACTTTACGATGTAACAATGCAATGGTAAGGGTTTGGGATTAAAAAAAATGTGGTTACGTTTAGGAAAAGATCCTGGTTTGGGTTAAAATAAGTACTTCATTATGGTTAGAGGACCTTTGTCGTAATGGTTAAAATAATAACACATGGTTAAGGTTAACTATGTGGTCACAGTTGAAAGAAACAATATTGTTTTGAAATGGGAAACAAACAGCAGTCTCCCGTGTTAAAGACCAATGTTCTGTCGACCCATCCATCCCCCCGATTTGTAGCTCTATAACGTCCCCTGACTTCCTCCTTTGCTCCCGTCATCATTATTACAGACACTAGAGGGCTTTGTTACTTGAAACTATAGTAAATGTGTTGTTTTGGGACATTTGCTGAGTGACGTTGTCTCACAGAACCGCTAGATGTCGCTTAACAATAAAACATTGTAATAATCTGCTTGCACAAATGACCTGTTGGGTTGGTTTTTATGCGAGGACAGTCTCCAGCTACTGTATATACTGATAAAAAATAATTATAATATTATTGTGCATGGTGTATGTCAGGATTTCACATTCAGCAGAATATGTGAGTAAAAAGATGTATCATATGTACATATACCTTGGAATTATATGGTCCTACCTGCATTCTGAATGGTTTTGAGATATTGAGGTTCAAAGATTTTATATCCTAGATAGCAAAATTGCCATGCAGTAAAATTCTCTACTATTGGTCAAAGAAACAGGCAGCCCAAAGGTACTTTAAATATATAACAACAAAATCCTATCAAATTTTAAAACTGGAGTTTTCTAGCACTGGAATTAAAATTCAAAGTGTTACTGGAAGTTGTTTGCTAAGGCAGTCTTATTGTGTTTTATTACTTAAAATCGCTGTATTAATTACTGAAGGAGTCATAATATGAGATATTTGGCCTCATTAAGCAGCATTTTTTTCATTTCTACACCAAAACATTAAAGGCTTTCTCTAAATGATTTGAACTGACAATGCAGTCCATAGAGGTTTACTAACATTACAATTCAAGAAAAAGCAACAAATTCTGCTGATGCTTTCACTCCTTATGCTACATTTTTTTTTTTTGTCCGATTGTCTGACTGTCCCTCTGTCTGCTGTTCTTCTTTCTGACGCTTTTCTGGTATCTTTTCTGCTTCCAAATCTACTTTAACTTGTTTTTATCTCGACAAGCTTTCAGCCTGGTGATCGTTGTCAATGTTTGAACTCTGAATGTACTCACTATCATCATTATGTACCTGCTGCGGTACACAAGTCATAAACGGAAATACTGTAAACCCAGTTAGGAGCAGGTAAAGTTGGTATTTAAAACTTCTAGCCGGTAAATGATCTGAATTAATCTCAGATTCCTTAATATTAAAAGTTCACCCCAACTTGCTGTCATGTCAAGTCAAACCCTGACTCCTAAAAATTACATTTTTATATTACTAAGGGCCAGTATATGGTCTGTCAGTACTAGATTGTAAGACGTGCTTTCCAACCATTGTGGAAATCAAAAGTATTTATGCTGTACCTGAGCCAAACAGCCACACTCAAATGCAGAGTGGTGGCCATCATAGAGAGGGGGGAGACTTGATGTCACTTAAAAATGGGGATAAGGTACACATTTTCAGACAGTCTCTCCTGGAAGACGTTCATATTGTTGCACTCATTTGCTCACATGAATAGTGATAGAAACAGTTGTGTGACAAATGAAAAAAGTGAGCTAGTGACAGAAATTGTGGATGTGAATGTCAGATTGTCGGTTTCAGAAAGTTACCGATACCCTAAGTATCAATATGATATACAATATTATATTCAATGTGATAACAGAAAATGTTTGCTGTTGCAAATCAAACAGAATTTCTAGGAGACAGAGTTGCTAAAGTAGTCACTGTAACTTGAGTTACCAATAATAACGTTAATTCTCGCTATCAAACATTAGCCAGAGCTATGTCATTAACATTACATTAGCTAGCTTGCTGTCTTGCATGGTAAATAATTGTGAATATACATTTTTCACCAAGTGTTAAGCAAATAAAAATGTCTCAACTTGTATCACTGTCATTCAAAAATAATAAAATCAGCCAATTAAAAAGTCTCAAAACATCTTCTCGGCTCTTTTAAACTCACACAGCAGTGAAGCAACAAGATAAAGGGAAAGAATTATATTGGTCCTTCTGTCTTCATTTCAAACAGTGTCTGACTTTGCAAGAACCAAGTAAGAGAATGTCTTTGAAGATAGAACCTTTTATTAGACCCTTTTTTCAAATAAAATATATATAAATAAAATAAATAAATAAAAAACAACATAAAATGTTAACAATGTGAACGGTGTTATGTGAATAACTACTTTTTGTCAAAAAGTTAGACCCTTTTAATTCAGTAATGATATATGTATGCAGCATATATTTATAATTTAAAATTGTGATGACTTATCACTTCCTTTTAAAAAGAAATTGAAATCCTTATGTGTACTGTGTAAACTGTCTTTTTAAACTAACGATGACATGGTCTTCCTCCTACGACAAGAACTATGTTCTCAACTAAAATTATCGCTCTTGCCTGAGACAAACATATGCATCCGCCCATGTCCAAGGTCCGGGCTCATTGTAGACCAATCTTCCTTCAAACAAGCTGGGGATGTCTTCAAATGAATCCATTCTCAAGGGAAGCAACCCTTACTACAGATAATATAGCTGCCACAATGAGAAAAGTGTTTAGAGTGAAGGCAACGATTGCTCATGATTGCTCAGTTCATCTAGCTCCATGACACGACGGGCGCAAAAGAGAGGGGGAATTGAAAAGGCAATAAAGTTGCTTATAGTGGGATGCTGACTAACAAGATAAAAAACAGATCAAGGTGTTATGTCTCATCTTTCATTTTCTGACAATTAGGAGGTACCGTTTAATCCTCTGCAGGCAGTAGCTGCTCCCCCGGCTTTATGCAAACAAGGCCAGGGCAGGTCAGAAAATAAATGGTGCAGATGTTAGAAGATGCTTATTCTCTTGCTCACCAGGACATGAAGGAATGCTCCCCGGAGGCACAGTGGGATGTCTTTTCCATGATAGACCAGGGTTAGCCAAGCAGCAACCTGCAGATCAATTTCTCAGCATTCACAGTGGCAGAGCCAAAACCTGTAGGCACGACTAGCTCATCCTCCCCATCCATCCTTAGATTAATAATCTATAACCTAATCCATCCTCCTACATAGATTAGATCTGGCTCAGAGGGAATCCCTGAAGAAATAAACACTCCAGTGCTCTAAGATGTGAGTGTGTGTGTGTGTGTGTGTGTGTGTGTGTGTGTGTGTGTGTGTGTGTGTGTGTGTGTGTGTGTGTGTGTGTGTGTGTGTTGGTTTAGCAATTACAGTACAATTTGTTACTCCAAATTTAAACACAGAAAGGGTCCTGAACTGCAGTATGGTACACTTAAGTGATATTGGATATCTTTGCGCTAATGAAATTTTGTTTTTTCCTTCAATTGGAAAAGAATGATGAAAAAAGGAAAATTCTGTGAACCTTCAGGGCAGCAACAGCAAACATTTAAATTAGAAATCAATAATATTTAAAGGACAATTGTCATGATTTATGTCACACAGTATTTCAATATAAGGAATCTAGCCATAAATGCATTTGTTACCGTTATGAAATGAAAAAAAAACTGGGCTTTATATAATAGTGTTGGTGGTAAACTGCCTCTAAAATTTAAATTTTGGTTGCACATTGGGTTCAAATAATGTCCAGCCATGAGTATGTCTGCGGCTTCACTTATCTTCAGAAACAAAAGGAACATCTGATGCCATCTGCAGTACTTTGCAGATGGCAGATTTCCAATTGAACCATAACACTGAGCATTTTCTTACCGAGAGACAAAATGTAAAGACGGCAATAACTGAATGAAGTCCTAACGTTTGCCAAACTCTGACTTGAGAGGCGATACTGTCTAGAGTTACTGATAATAAATATGACCTCTTATTATTGCAGCACATGCATGACCATATACCACAGCTCACGCATGGTCACACTGAGAGTTCTGAATCAGGTTGACTTGGGACATAAATATCAGAAAAATGCAGAGATCTGTTATTTTCACCTCATAAAAACACAGTAGAAAATAGCTCAGTCAGTATGTTTTTTAGTCAAAGTCAGATGTGGTTTTTTTTTTCAATGACTAACTTGCTACTTCTTACACAGCTCAACATTTTACCAATTTCCTGTAAGATTAAAGATCCAAAACAGTTCAAAAAAAATTATACATTTTTGATGAAGTGCCCCTTTAAAGTTTAATTTCTGCCACCCATGAGACATCAAGCATTTGATCAAAAGCACTGAATAATTAAATACCTTTCATGGAGATCATAAAGATTAGCCTAATATGACTGTCAAAAGTAATATTCAAAAAATGACTAAATGCCCCCCAGTGTATAAAAGCTGATCCTAGGGATACTGACTGTTTACTTCACATCATGATGACACCTGTTTTCAACATTTCACAAGCACTTTGCTTTATCAAATAACAGATGACAATATATGTAAGGAAGCTAAAGGTTGATTAGATTTGTGTCTTTGTTAAGTGATTATTCACTGTCAGTGAACATTTTTTCATTACATTTCTAGCTACTTCAAGTTCTACTTATATTTCAGCATCCCCCTGAAGAGTCTCAAAATAGAAGAAAACATCTTATCGTACAACACACATTGACTCATGAATATTGCTGCACATACAGTCCTGGTTGACATTATTGGTACCGCTGAATTTTAAGTACAGAATTTAGAATATCTTCAGAAATCATTGGAAACTAACCAATTTTGTATAGCCAGTGTTTGAATAAAATGTCCAAGGTTACTGAACAAAAGAAAATTAAAAAAAACTAAACTTTTATAATAATTAAATAATACAAACACAAAATGTACCCCAGACACAATTATCAGCACCCTTCGCTAATATTTGGTTGCAGTACCTTTTGCAATAACACCAGCCTCTAAACGTTTCTTGTAGCCATCTAGAAGCTTCTTGCTCCTGTCTGCTGGTAGTTTCTGCCACACTTCCATTGCTATGCGTCCAAGCTCCTTTAAGTTTGCAGGAGTCCTTTTTGCAATGGCAGATTTCAGCTCTCTCCAGAGGTTTTCAGTGGGATTTAGGTCAGGACTCATTGCTGGCCAGTATAAAACAGTCCATCTTTTCCTTTTCAAACATTCTTTTGTGCTGCTGGATGTCTGCTTTGGGTCGTTGTCCTGCTGAAAGACCCAAGACCTTCACCTCAAACCTAGTTTTGCTCTAAAATGCCTTGGTAATCTTCTGATTTCATCATTCCTTTGATACATTCAATGCCTCCAGTACCACAGGCAGCAAAGCAGCTCCACAGTATGATAGAACCTCCACCATGTTTTACTGTAGGTAGGATGTTCTTTTCCTTATGGGCTTCATTTCATCGCCTATAAACAAGCTGAAGTGCTGCATTCCCACAGAGCTCTACTTTGGTTTCATCTGTCCATAGAACATTATCCCAGAAAGACTGTGGCTCATCTATTCATGGTTTTACAAACATTATTCTTGCCTTTGTGTGACTTTCTTTCAATAGTGGTTGCCTCCTTGGCCTTCGCCCATGGAGCACCACTTGGTCTAGTGTGTGGTGTATGGTACAAGCTGAAAGTACCACTCCAGATTGCTCCAGATCAGCCTGAAGCTCTTTAGATGTCTTTTATGGTGTTCTTCAAGAATTCGTATCAACCTTTGCAGACTTCTCTCATTGAGATTCTCCTTAGCACCACAACCTGGAAGCGACTTATCAGTTTCATGACTGTGAAATTTGTTGATAACATTATGTATAACCGTTACAACAGGAGATTTAGGATTTTTTGGAATTGTTCTGTTTTTTGATAATAGCATGTCTGATGCTCTCAGAAAGCTCTCTTGTCTTTGCCATGCTGAAAAAGAAACTGGAAACAATCAGCCCCTTTTTATGCAGTAAAACCATCATTCATTGGTCAACTTAGATCATGTGAACACAGTTTTCATAATTTTGCCTCTGTACACCACCACAAAGGATTTGAAATTAAGCCATCAAGATGTGATTGAAGTGTATACTTTCAGTTTTAACAAAAATATCACAGTAACTATTTAGGAATTACAGCCGATTTTATACCTAGTCCCTCATTTTCAGAACTATACACCAAAATAAATGTATTTATTGGGAAGCACTAAACCACACCAATTTGTCCTCAGCATCCCATGTGCCCCTCCAGTTGGCCAAAATGCAATATGCAGCCTTTAATCTGATTTTAGGACACCTGTTCTAATCATTTGATTCTAATTATTAGACTGGGAAGAAATGTAAGATTAGAAATATAGATCTGTAGTTATATATAACAAACATTTTCACAGGTATAAAAAATTTGATCTCATCATTCCATGGTTGCTTACACAAGTGAAGAAACTGATGTGAGCCTATGAACCAGAGCTTCACCTTTGACTGTGTGTCACTGCGACAACTTCACCTTATGCCTAGGTTTAAAATAGAGAGGGTCAAGATTAGGATTAGGGTCATGAGAATGGGGTCTAACAGTCCTGGTCTAAATTGGGTGAATTGTGCACAGCCTGAGAGAAAACACTGGCTGGAAGGGCTAACTCAGGGCATTGAGATCCACTCATAATGCAGATAGTGGTTAGAAGTTTGATCTCAGTTCTTTAAAGTTCCCCTCCAGACATGACCATACTCTGTCATGATTAATATTTTGTTTAACATGGTTTTCCCACATAAAAGGTTTAAAAAAAAAACAACTATGGAAAGGGTATGGAAACACATCTACGCTTACATTTGAAGATTTTCTGGATCTATAAATATTCAAATATGCAAATATCACAGGCCTTGTGCCTTGCCCAACACCAGCATCAGTGGTGGGCAAGGCAAGTTGACCGGTGAAAGAATAATGCACACAAAGATGGCTAACGTTGGAGGAAACATCATAGATATTCAGCTATACATGTTTGAGGTTGTGGACAAACATCAGCGACTAGCAGATGTATCAGAATGTTAAGTGTAGTTAGCATCTTTTATTTGTGTATGTTGTTTGTTACCTTGTTAGCTTGTAACTGGGAGTGGCTGACACAACCTGACTGGTTTTGCTAATGCAAACTCTTGCTCTCTATACTGATAAGTCCGCTCTGCACTGGAGGTTTCATGTTTGTTTTGCCCCAGCCAGCAAGTTGACTGAATTGGGTTCTTGGGTATGTGAAACCCAGGCTGTCTGAATCCATGTTTCTTAGACTGTCATTGGTACACTGCATTTCTAAGGCAGAAATACTCAGCCATGTTGACTGCTTATTTCGCTTCATGATATGTCTTGTATGTTATAAAAACACCATATAGACATGTTAACTAGGTTAAAAACTGGATTTTCATTGGAGGGAGTCTTTAATACTGAAATTAATTACTTCATAATTATATAAATCACAACATGTAGCAAAATTAGAAAAGTTATCCATCTCTGGAGAAGTTTTTAGTGTGTTTCATTACTTTCGAGGTTTCATATCCATGAAGGTAAACTAGGCTAAGGTTACTTCCCAGCTACAAAAACGTTAAAAACAGCATCAAGTTTGTCTGACTGTAGGCAAAAAACAATAAGTCTTGGTCAGGTTCACCAAGCATGTTTTTTTCTTCCTTTCTTTCTTCTTTCTGGAGTGATGGAGGCATATTTTTTTCTGCATCTGCTCAGTGTTGAGCCATCATGCATGTTGTGTGTTTACAGTGGCTAGAGAAGGTGTTCTGTGATCTGTGTCTCCCCAATCGCTGTGTTTATAATACGTTTTTGTCTGGATCACAACAGCGAGGCCAGCCTTAAAAACATGAATGTCCGTGACTGACTGACTGACTGACCTATGATGAAGTTACACCACTGTTGAGCCAGCTGAGAGTTGGAGTTTCCCTATTGGCTATTGCTCTTTCAAAATGAATTTGCACAAACAGCTTCAAATATGTCATCAGGGGGATGTTTACAGTGCATTTGGAAATTATTCAGACCCGTTCAATTTTTTCACGTTGTTATGTTGCAGCCTTATGCTAAATATATATATAAAAAAAATATCATTCATCAATCATCAACCATTTTTTCGCTCATCAATCTATACTTAATACCCATAATGACCCCAGATCTGTGCCTTGACACAATCCTGTTCTGAGCTCTGCAGGCAGTTGCTTGGATATCATGACTTGTCTTTTGCTCTGATATGCATTGTCATCTGTGAGACCTTATATAGACAGGTGTGTGCCTTTCCATAATCATGTCGACACAATTGAATTTACCACAGGTGGACTCCAATCAAGGTGCAGAATCATCTCAAAGATGATCAAGAGAAATGGGAGGCACTTGAGCTAAATTTCAGTGTCATAGCAAATGGTCTGAATACTCATGTCAATGTAATATTTCAATTTTTGCTTATTAATAAATGTGCAAAATTTCTAAAATTATGTTTTCACTTTGTTATTATGGGGTATTCAGTGTAGACTGATGAGGGGAAAAATTCATTTAAATGATTTTAGCGTAAGGCTGCAACATAAACTGTGAAAAGAGTGAAAGAGTCTGAATAATTTCTGAATGTACTGTACAGGCAGGGTTGCCCACTTAGCACCTTTGTCAGTAGATTTACTGGCCTTCAGGCCCCTTTAGTGATTTTTTGTCACAAACTCACCTAGCGACAAATCTAGCGACTTTTTCTGAAAAACCTTAGCTACTTTCTGTAGAAGAAAGTCACCAGTATTGCCCTGCAAGCGGGAGGTCAGGCTTTAGATGTGAATGAGCTTTTAACTTTCTCTCTGGGTGATCATTTTAAAAGTACATATAGCTGAAATGACAGAACAGCCATTGCCTTTAACTTATGTGTGTGGTGATTTTGTAAGATGATATTGTGGTTCTAAAACCAGGATTTTGTCAGTGCAGAGCAGAAGCTTGGAAATAGCTTGGAAGTGACTGCTGCTTAACGTTGTCTTTTGTTTTTCAGAAACAGAAAAACATGCAAATGAGAACAGCTTTACTGGGAGTTTGGCTGTATTAAAATACAGTATATGTGAGCACAGAGAGTAGGAGAGAGGCAAGCAGATAAAGGGCAATCCAGCCATATACTAGGTTTTGACCTAGTCTTGTTCAACAGTATTCAAGTAACAGGGATACTTCTTCTGCTCATTTTATATGGAGCCCGCTGCATTATTAATTAAGGTACAGTCGCACCAAACCACAGAGGAAAGCTCATGCAGAGATTAAAAAGTTGCTGCATGCAGAACATTCGGAAACAGGGTGTTTAAAGGGTAGTTAAAGGTAACATTTTATCCTTGATTAATTTGGTTAGTTTCAATCACATAGCTTCATTTGTTTGTTCTTTGAGGCCAAATGGGCATGTCATTATGGAGAAAAATTCCCTTGCACCGTGGTCTTTTTAAATCTTGTGAAACAACCACATAATGTTAGCATATAATCCTCTGGTTCTAAGGACTGTAGTCCTCACAACTGTTTAATCAGACATTGTGAGAAATGTCAATACTAATAATTCTACTAATATTTAAAGTAGTAAGGGGTTGGTGGAGCAGCTCTTCAACTGCTCAAATTATCCATTGGCAGGATGTTGCTTCCTGAAAGACATTTTTCCACTACCATATATTTTCCTTATTAATGGTGTATTACTGATTATTAAGCATTAATAAATCATAATTGACTACTAATGAAGCCATTAGTTACAAACTCATAATTCTTTATAAAGTACAAAGTGGTGCCCTGTACTTTAGGGAGTATTTGTGTAAATGTAAGTCAGTAAATTTGGTGCAAAACTCGAGGGGAAAAGAATTTGATTGCAGGTGTCTCTTATTTCGATATCTCTTAAATGTATCAACTGGCCCCTCTTTGAGATAACAGATTTTTTTAATTAGAAGCAATAAGATTTTTAAATTGGATGTTTAATTTAGCTAGCAGTAGTAATTTTCAAGATGTGTGGTACACACTGCCGCCAAATGGATGTAAGGGAAACAGCACTAATGCTCTGCTATACTTTAAGCATGAAGACATCTTTTTCTTTCTTTCTTTATTTCTTTTTATGGGACAAACATCTGCTATTAGTAGTATTTGGACATATCCCAGATCCATAAAATGTCACATCTGACATCACTTACTATTTTGTGTAAACGAAGAGGGCATTTTTCCAAAAGCTTTATATCCAACACTGTGTCCTCAGGGATGATATCTGTCTTGTTTTGGACATTTTGTTTCAGCATTTGATTTGAGTGGTGGTTTCCTCAACTTTGATGTGTTAGTCTTACTAGATTCTACCTACGGTTCTGAGAGGTGTAATATTTGAAAACCCATTCATAAGGATTATAAGGGGTAGACTTTGTTGCCAGTACGTGTCAGACAGTAAGACGCATCATCTAATTTATGTCTCAAATTTGCAGTGTTCACTCGGAAATTGGAAAGAAAATTGAAAGCCACTCATGATATATTCATCCCTGTTGTATCAACCCTGTGGACATGCTGTGGCTGTCATTTTCTTTAGAAAAAAAAAGCCTTATCAGCTTAATAAAGACATTCATCATTCAGTTGATACTGCCCTCCAGTCCAGTGACAGAGGAGCCTCTTTCAGCTGTGGTCAGTGGCAGGAGTGCCACCTCACTCCCACAGATCTTCCATTACTTATTCAAGGAGGCCAGCTGTGAGCAGTGGATATGCTGGCAAGGCAATCTCTCACTGAGGCAGGCTGATAAATAGACCTTATCCAGTGCTCCATCAGGCACCAGGTGAGCTCCTACCATAGCCCATACCTGTGCACTTTGTGCGACCCCCTTAGTGTGCACTATATATCTTTACTGTCTCTACATAAGGATCAAGCTGTAGCTCATATGAATTAACCATTCCACAACTTTTACTTATTAATGAAGTGTTTTCACCATCTGGAGATGTGTTTATGAAAAAAGGTTGCAAATATTGTGTAAACGCTATGCAACTCTTGCAGTGTCTTGCCTGTTTAAATATAGTGTAATGTAGTTGTATGTCTCTTGAAACAAGTTCCCATGAAGTAGTATTACCACTCTAAGTGCAGCATAATGCCTGTGTGCGTATGAAATGTGTAATGCAGTGCTAAGAGCACTTTCCTGATGCAAAAAACAGAAAAAAATATAAAGTACACAGAAAGTACAACCAAATATAGGCTACTCACTTAATGAAAATGAGCTAACAATGTACAGTTTTTTATTCTTGTTATGTTTTAATACTCTGATTACATGATTCAGCAATTATGTACCATTATTTTAATTGCCAGGCTAGTAATCTGAAAAAAAAAACAACCAATGCAAGAGTAAGAGCAGATAATTGCAATAATGTCTGAATTGTGCAATTGGAATTTTAAAATTAAAAAACCTTAGATTGTTTGCTCATTTTCCAACACCAATGATGAAAAGTAAACTTCAGTAACTTAATGATCCAGTAACCATGGCAACAAATAGCGTGTCCCAAGTGTGTCCAGGCTGGTCCACGCATGTTCATCACTTTCAGTGTCCCCTGGAAATTTCTGTTGTTTGTCATTGTGTGCTGTGTGACCTGCAGCATTCCAGTATTTGGTTTTGTTGTCTGTTTTTGCAGTGCATTTCTGTATTTGGTTATCTTTTCTTCTTATTTATTTGATCGTTGACAGCCTAGAGAGAGACAGGAAACAAGGGAAGTGAGAGGGGATGGAACCATGGATGTTGTGGTTATGTAGTATGCACCTTAACCATTCGGCCTTCTACCTTTCTCTATTTGCAGTATTTTCTGTATTTGGTGCTGTTTTTCGTTTTTGTAGCATTTTCTAAATGCTGCGTAGGGGTTGTCAAATTGGTAAAGAGGTTTTCCTCATTTTCTTGTGTTTTATCTAGTTGTCTGTGTTTTCTTAACTTGCAGCACGTTGGGTATTCAGAATCACTGTAAGAATAGGCATTTCAAAAGATCTGCTATGATCACAGATCCGATTTTGAGTCGCCATTCCCTGGACATCAGTGACTGTGCTGCTGTCCTGTTCTCCCTGAGCAGCTTTGACACGTTGCCACACTACTGTGCTCTGTCACAGGGGCAGACGAGTGAAACTGTTCTCTGTGCTCTGACTGTATGTACTTTAGTGATCCTTGATTTTGGTTTTGTCCTGAATGGGCCAAATTAAATTTTGGATAAGAATAGCTTACACTATTTTGTCAGACCCAGATGACGTGGCGACACCATAACGTGATATCATGTGAAGTGGTGAGGACTAATAAAAGCAAGGACAGCTTATCAACAAAGAATCAAAGAATTAAACCATTTCAGATCTTAATTAAAACCATTCAAAAATTTCAGTTTTTATCTCAACACATTTCAATTATTATGAGGGTGACTTTATGTCTGAAATGTTACAAGCTTGATTTTATGGCTAAACATCAACTGCAGAGATACATGACTGGTCATCAGTTGATACTAAGACTAAATTACTGCACTGTATGTCCAGATCTTGAGCAATGAGTCACCGAGCAGCTGAGACAACCCACTGGCATTTTCTATTCTCCTCAAGGCCACATTAAGGTATGTATCAGTGCTATGCTCTCTGACAGCATTCGTGGTGAGCTACAGTCGGCTGCACTTACCAGAAACCAGTTATTTCTCCTCTGCTCCATCAAGAAGCAGAATTTACTTATTCTGTGTACAGGTGCAGTCATAGTTTAAGGCCTACACAGTCACAGCAGTTAATAGACAAACTCCAGCTGAGATGAATCCCTTAACATAAAAAACACATGTGAAAGGAAATTTAGGAAACTTTTTGCGACACATGCCACTGATGGACGTATGAAGACTGGATCCATGAATTCAAAGGTCAGTTCAAATTGGTACAGTTAAATTTTTGGGAATATAATTCATACGGCTGAATGATCAGAATTTTTTCTATTAGTTAAATTTAACCTTACAGTGATATATCTGGCAAAGTTCGGAAGCATGGAGTTGTCTGCCAAACAGTGCAAGCTAGCTTCTTCATGTTAAAAACATTTATTTATGACTTCACCCCACCATACTTGAGGTCAGTGCGATGGTGACAGACATGACATATTGGACTCACTAAGGATCAATAAAGTTGTATCCTGGCTTTTGACAAACAGCTTTGGGTGGGGTTAAGATGACTGGGATTGACAGGCTTTTGCATTGCCTGAGAGATCAATAATGGTGAATCAATGAGAAGTACTGGGGGTTGGAGAAGGATTTTTGCCTTGGATTATGGAAAAGTCAAACAATGAAACCTATGTAAATAATAATCAAGGAACCATAAGGTTGATTGCTTGAGAGACATTTGAGACCTTGGGCCTTGGGTATTTGTACTGGGCCATCCTTGAAGGGTCAAGAGAGCCAGTATTTGATATACATTTGTATACACTGTGTACAATATATACATATACATTTTTACATATACATATATATATATTCTTAAACCATTCAGCCATAACATTAACAATAAAAATTCAACCCTGACTGGTTTTAATGTTGTGGTTGATCGGTGTATGTTCAGCAGTCACACTCATGTAGTCAAGTGTCAAGTGGACACAATCAGTCGCTTAAAGTTAAAGTGTGCATCCACTATTTATATATCATATGCAGATTTATTGGTGATCCCCCTCAGCCCCTTAGGAACTCCTTATGAGCTCTTTGTTTCAGTCAGCCCAAGGCGCTGAAGCATGACTGTCATTGTTTGAGAATATATGTATATGTAATGTGTGTGTGTGTGTGTGTGTGTGTGTGTGTGTGTGTGTGTGTGTGTGTGTGTGTGTTTGTGTGTGTGTGTGTGTGTGTGGGAAGCAAGAGGCCCAGGAAGAAAATTGTGTGTGTGTGCACCCTGAGACAACTTTCACCTCAGTTAAGAGAAGGTCCAGATATGCCCCTTCTCTCCCTGTGTGTGTCTCTCTCTCACACTCTCTCTCTCTCTCTCTCTCTCACACACACACACACACACACACACACACACACACAAACACAGTTCCTGTTTATCACTCCTTTCTATCTTTCTAGCTCACACACAGAAACACACAGAAAACTGTTATTAGGAACGTGTAGTTCCTCTGTAAAAGGAACACTCCGGGGACAATCTCACAGATTCTGCGTCAGCCTACTCATTTAGTGGTAAAATAGAACAGCATTGATGAATATAGAGAAATCACTGAGCTTATGTGTCTGTCTGTATGTGTGGTTGTGTGTGACTCGTGTGCTTTATTTGTGTGTTGGCTTGGTATTTCTAGCAGCAAACCGTGGTTGACATTAGTATGTAGACCCTATAAGGTCTTTAATCATCCACTTTTGTACTATTTATACCCTTCTGTATGCTCTTTCACCAGAGATTTAAATAACAAAATGCAGATGTTTTTGTGAAAACTCATTTGGGGCAAGTTCACAAAATTGATGTCAGCAGTTAACAGATTGACAAGCCTTGCGGAACAAACGGGAAAAACACCCACCCGGGTCTCCAACTGTTGGCAGCTTGGCTGAATCCCTAGGGCTTTTACTATTTAATTTTCCTAAAGATATCTGAAATGAAACCGGAAGCTCTGGAATCTGTTCAGGAAGTATGAAACCTGATTTAAAATCCCACTGAAATTTGTATATACGCTAATAACCAAACATCCAGTGTTGCAGCAAAGCCTTTCTCAACAGTGTGTCATGTGACTCACCTCATATGTCTAGGTAAGGATGGTAATGTAGCTGTTTATTGGATTATTCTGTTTTTTAGCTGCCTTGAATGAACATCATTCCTATAAGACCTAGGTCTTCTCAGGTCTATGTCATGGCTCAGTGAAAGAGGTCAGTCATGGATGAGTTGGGGGTCGTGCTTAGCTCGGACATGTCTGTAATAACGGCAGATACACATTACAACTAAAAACTGGAAAAATTACCTTAGAAGCAAGCTATCGTGAATTTTATGGATATGGATGAAAACCAAGTTTAAATATCACACTGTAGGTACCAGCACTGTCTCACTTGTAAATTTTGATGGCAGCTATAGTTTTATTTATGCAAAGTAATCATTGTTTAACTACTAAAAGGGTACTAGCCAGGCAGAGGCAGCATAGGGGCAGGTCTTTGCCCAGCTTGGGTGGAAAATAAAAAACTCTTAGGGAATGAGAGAAAAAGTTTTAAAAAAAACTTGCATTATAGCCTTCAAGCAATGGGCAGACAGTGAGTTGTATCAGTACCTGCAAATGACTCGTTTACATGCTGCAGCTGAGGAGATGATCAGCTTTCTAACCTTCAAACTTTTCCCTGGTGAATGTTTGTTTGGTCACTTGTTCAACAAGCTAAGGTGCAGGACAAGGTGTGTGTTCATGTTTGTATATTAGACAAGAAGGACACCTTAGCAGGAAATGTGAATTGTTGTTCAGAGTCTGGCTCTTGTGTTGTGTAGCAGCTGCTGTCTGGCTCAGTATAACCATCTGCTCTGCCTGCAACACCGACGTTACTCCTTTTATGCAAGGTTTGATCAGCTGTATTGGAATATATTGGCGTCATTCAGAACCAGAGAAAAAACAATTGGAAGCACAAGAATATCCTTACAATCACAGCTATTTGTGGTTAGTGAGAGTGAGCTATAAGCTTTTATGTGGTTGGTACAGAGAGCATGTGACATTTGAAATTTCTGTAGTATCTCAGTGGCCTATAGTTAGCTACTTTTCTGTAGCCTAGACTGCATAAGTTCAAGTTTTACACCCTAGAAAATGGGGGTTTTCAAAGTCTGAGACTGTGGGCCTCCTCTTAGACAAAGCTGGTTAACATGCTTAGTTTCACTCAATTCCTGGATGCCTATGGGATCATAATTATCATATTTTATCCCATACACTCACACTCAACATCAGCCTACCACTAGAGTCCTTTTTCATTCCACCTGATTGATGTATGTATTTGAATTTGTATTTATTTATCTATCAGGGACAGTGCTCAAGAATCAACATTAATTAAAATGTGCCAGGACTGACTCATTTTTCTTCTGCAGCCTCTTGCCAGAATGTTAAAATGGCCCTACCAGCTAAGAAGAGTCTAATTACAGTGAGGCACGTTAGATTTACATTAGATGCTAGCATCATTTAAAAAAACTAACAAAATGGCAAATGTAGCAGACCTGTGTTAAACATTTTTCACCACTGTTACTTTAAATACAGTCCAACTTCATCTGATAAAATGTGCTGATAAAAAAGCACATTACCAACACCAAATTTTCTAATCCATGCTGTCATAATTTAGGAACTGACAACCTGCTTCACTGAATTGTCTGACATCACCACGTATAAGGTCCCACCAAACATCACACTCCAACAAAAGTTTAATCAAGTGGTTTCAGTTATGATAACTACCAAGCATTTTTTTCTTCTCCTTAGCAAAAATCCAATATTCAGTGGTCATTTAGCCTTGGTTTGGTCTCCTTTCTAGATGCTCAACTATCTTCAAATGCCACCAGTTTGTTTCTGGTCCGTTAGGCTTGTTCAGTGTTTTGGTTTTATATGGGGCCATATCAGAGCTTGAGACTCAACCAATCAGTCTGTGGTTGGGTCAAATAACCAAAACAAGCAAAAAGTAAAACCAAATAGAGAAAACAGCAGTTAAAAACTGTGCAGTGCATCTCTTTCATATTCCATATTATACATTTTGATTCAGGATTATAATACAAAATATTGCTTGTTGCAGGATTAACTAAATGAATTGAAAATAACAACTTTAAGACCATAGCTCATCCTGCCGGTTCTTATCCATAATGCCTGCTTTGTATATGATGCTGCCAATCAACTGGCTAAGCTGCCTGGCTGAACAACCACTCTCCACTTAAAATATTCAAACCACTTTAAAAAGTTTCTGAAACACAAGATGATGGGATTTGGACACATCATCAGTGAAGAACCCAGGCGACCCAACCGGCGGTGATCAGTCCCTGGTTTGTGTCCAAGTAGCTTGCTACACCATGGAACACCCCTCTTGAGCCACAGCCAACTCAACGCTTTTTCTACAATTTCAATGATGTTTTTGGTGGCACCTCTTTCTTGCAACCCTCGGATGCAAGGGAAAATTAGAGTCTGATGTAAAGACTGCCCTGCAAAGCCCCTGAAGCTCATGTCAACGAGTTCACAGTGGGCCTTCCACTCATGCCTTCTACATTCCTCTACCGGATCAAGGTATTTGGCCTTCTTACGCTTGTGGGCCTCTTCTATCCAGTCTTTGCAGGGGACAGTTACTTCCAAGTGTTTTCCTTGCAGTGTGTTTTGGAAACTTCAGCTGCTTCCCTAAGTCAGCTTTCATTGACCAGTAACAAGCTGAGGCTAGCAGCCCAGTTGAAGCCCTGAGCTCCACTGGGGGTTTTTCTCCTACCCTGACAAAGGCAATGTTGTGCCTTGTTAGGAACTGACGTTTGCTCTGTTGGATTCCAGTGCAGATGCTCTCAGATATTGCCTTCAGCCCCTGGTCATGACACCCCTGTACCTCCCCTCTCCCAAGGCTCTTTTGGAAGCAGCTCAAGATATGCTACAAGGAACCTCTTGCCAGACACAATGGGCATGCTGGGGTATTGGTTAGACCTCAGCAAAGCAAGTTGGATTGGCTTGGAAAGACGTCATACACTGACTGTATCAGAACCTTAAGTTTAGCTTGTTCTGACTTCCAAAGTTCTTCCCAGGTGATCTTGCAGTCACTCGTAGATTCCAAATGAGTCCAAACTCTCTGCTTGCGCATAGCTACTGTCCTACTGTAGCATCCCTCTTCCATCTCTGCACAGATATCCTCCTGGATCAGCTTGGCTTTGTCTTGTCGTAGCGAGGTATTGTGTGGCTAAAAATCCCAGCTCATCTGGCTGCCACAGACCCTATCAGGATGCCATGTCTTAGCCTCACTTCTGCCTGTTCATCTGCCTCCTGTGCCCGCCAGTTCCTTCGAGTTCTAACTGAGGATGTTCTAGTGTCGGTTGAGTCTCTATAACGTAGCACCTCTCTGATCTGGTGACCTTAAATTCCTCTGTCAGCTCGGTAAATGGAAGCTGCAGCTTATTGTGTGACCATACGGAGCAATGCTGCTTAAGCTCTTTGGTAGGCCCAGCCACGTGCAAAGGAATTGGCTGGTGTTAGGCTCGATGCCCTCCACGATGGTCATTGGAACTTTGTATATCAGCAGTGGCCAGAGGAGTCTTGGCAGGATACCATCCTGATGAATCCATGCCTTGAACTTCCCCAGAAGTCCTGACTTATCCTCTGCTGATAGCTATGCTTTCACCGCCATACAAGTCGACTGCACCACCACAGTGTCTCTCAGGGTGCAGTCAAAGAGTTTGCCCAGGGTCTTCACAGGCTTCTTGGACACCAAAGGAATTTGGACTCCTCCAAAAGAGAAGTGGTGCTTGTTGGACATTCCTCCCTTTCTCAAGACCAAGGAACTGGATCTGGCTAGATGGAAACTCATTCTCGCCAATGTAATGAGCCTTTCCAATCTTTGGAGTAACCAATGGCATCCTGGTACTGCTGATGCTGTGACAGTCAGGTCACAGCATCAGCAATTACATAACATAATTACATAACATAATGTTATGTTTCAAATTAGATTTCATCAGATCACACAGATTGGAATTTTATTGCCATTAAATGGAGCTTAAAATATAAGCTTGTGTTTTCAATATCAGAAGACCATAAGAACTCTAGGACTTCTCAGTAATTTCAGCGTCTTATCCTAAAGTTTCAATAACTCAATTAGCATATTGATATTACGAAACTACGTTCATATTGTATTATTTACCACAAAATTAACCTGCATGGATTCAGAATTTTTTATTCGTTTCCAAATCACATCACATCTACTGAACTAAGCCCAATCAGAAAACTTTCACAGAAACAAGACATTTAATGTCTTATCTCGATCACTGCTTACACCAGACTAAGCTTCTGACACAAATGTCATTAGGTATGTTAAAGCTGCTGTAAATGGGCGGAGCAGTTTAGGTAACAGGCAGACATTAATTACATAAAGTTATTTTGCTCAAACTACATTACAAAATTAGAAAGTAAATAAGAAAAAATTACTTTTTGGCTGGACTGCAACAGCAGGGCAAGCCCTGAGTGTGAATGTCTGACTGACTAATAAAGTTATACCATTGGTCAGCCAAATGCCACGCGACTGAGTAATGAAGTTACGCCATTGGTTGTCCAGCCAAGTGTTGGAGTTTCCTCATTGGATGTTGCTCTTTCAAAATGAAAGAGCAATGTAAATATAAATATAGCTGAAATCACAGCACAGCTGCTGTCTGCAACTTTTGTGTATGGGGATTTTGTCAGACGAAGTCACGGTTGTAAAATCAGGATTTTAGCAGTGCAGAGCAGAAGCTTGGAAATGGCTTGGAAGTGACTGCTGGTTAACATGTAGTCTTAATGGGCTGTGTTTCAATCAGTATTTCATACTTGTTCCGTTGTCTGACAACAGAAACAGAAAAACATGTAAATGAGAACAGCTTTATTGTGGATTGGCTGTATTAAACTACTGTATATGTGAACACAGAGTGGGAGAGACGCAAACAGATAAAGGGCTGAAATCAGCTGGCACTAGGCAGAATGCAAATGCAATGTAATGACATCATGAATATGCTAATTAGAGTATAACATACTTTTTTCATTATTTCTGACCATCACATTAATGGCCTTAGAATGTCAACAAGTTGCTAAATAGCTCAATATGGTATATTGGATAGCTGAAATTAGATTTTTTCAAGCCCTCTTGCTAGGATTCATAAAACTGGCTGCCTCCTTTCTCACTACTTTTTCACTAATTTCACTCTGACTGTACTTTGGTAAAATTGGGTCTGTAGCTGAGGTTCAACTCAACCAATGAGACAATATCTTTGTTGAAACCCACAAGAACTAACCCTCCAATAAACTAAGTTAGTTAAGACATGCTGTGATGCTAATTCCTTTTGTTAGAAAAGGCCATTAGAACTTTATGGAAGCTTTATTAACCTAACCAGCTAAAGAGATTAAGTCTTTGAAAAGGTATATGTTTTTGAAACAATTATGGTGTGGTGCATTGTTTTGGAGTTTTGGATATTTTATGGCCAACCATTAACATAAAAAAAAATTAGAAAAACAAAGGCTACACACTGCATTTCATTTTTACGACAGACACATTTTTACTGGAAGCACACCAGACATGAAATGACCTTAATGAATAAGAAATATA
The DNA here is from genome assembly GCF_016859285.1 of Xiphias gladius. Lineage (NCBI taxonomy): Eukaryota > Metazoa > Chordata > Actinopteri > Istiophoriformes > Xiphiidae > Xiphias > Xiphias gladius. Next base: position 3,377,887 of record NC_053415.1, on the reverse strand, counting down.
TATATTTAAAAAAAAGATAATATTTCCAAAATCCAAAAATCCAATAAATAAAACTAAATAGTTACATACTGAATATAATGTAAAAAATGTAAGTGTTGATTATGAAGACATGGCACCTTGTCTGATTGTGTTTTCTAGCTGGCAAAATGGTACACTGGTCCTAGAAAGACTGTGATTACAACAGGGGCTTAAGTACCTCAGGATCCTGGCAGGTTCAATATGTTGATGAGTGTGCACTAGAGGTGTTCAGTACCAACTAAGTCTTTAAAAACAAATTTTTCGGAGTGAACTGACAATAATGAATCACCATTGTAACTGACAGAATCAGTACCTTTTAGCCCCTCAGTGGTGACTGAGAGCAACCTTGTCAGCTCAGCTGTAATAAAAAGTACGTTACTTCCTCTTTAAAAGACCACAAAAGCCAGAAAAATAATCACAATCTGATTACTCAGTTCTAAATAAATGCTGCTGAGCTATTAACCTTATGTGCAGTGCACTGTTGGGCAAGATACTTGAAAACAGAATCAGTTACTCATCACACATTACTCATTAAAATAGTATAATCAATACATTTTAAACTTTGGATGTGCGTGGATGTGTGAGGCAGGAGTTGTTCTGTGACTGTAGGGCACCTATGCTAGAGGGCTCTTTGGAGGTGGAGAATGTTCAAGTCAGGGGAGGACCATGGTGGAGGACCATGGTGTTCCGGCCCCATATCAGTTTCAGCCGTTGGCTCCAGCCCCAGTAATGTCTGAAGCCAGAGCTCTCAGAGTCAAAAATGCAGTTAGAAGCACAGTCGTGAAAAACTGCAAATGAACATAGCCATGTGTTGCTATCGAGGGACCTGCTGCCATCTGGAATCACTGCGATCCATATGAGGGTCTGGAGGGAAAGAATACAGTCCAGTGGTGCTTCTACAGCACATGTCCGAACCAACGCGCCAAAATTGAAAAATACTAAGTAGAGGGTTAGCAAAAAATAGTACTCCTGAACTTACTGTGAATGATGAGTCTCGATCAGTATATATTTGAACCGATTTCAGAGACTCCCACTAAAGGACGGGTGCTGGGAAGGGTGGGCCACCCACCTCTGATTAGATGGTGTTAACATTGTTGTTTTTTTTTTTTTTTTATAAATTTCATGACGTAAAGGAGTCCCCAACGGTTGGCTCCATGTCAGCACTGGCCTTGCAAGGCTCAGGGTAATTTAAAACAGTAGATGACGTGTTGAGTCACTTTCAAGCCATGAAATACAGATTTTTGTAACTTTAGTAAGAAAACTCAATATCTAACCAGCATCGATGTGTTTCATCACAGTAGAGTCATATCATATAGTTTACAGCTCAAAAAACATGTTTAAGTGCGCAGTACCTCTTTAAGATACAGTGAGCTGCTGCGGTTTGAGCCAAAAAATAAAGACCTTAATAAATGTAATTATTTCAGTTAGAGAAGTCCTGATATGTGTTTTAGATGAAATAAATCAAACCAAGTTCAATTGGACATAATCCTTGGCAGAACTAGAGATTTAATGATGCAATTTTAATGTGAACACCTTATTTATGTGTCCTTGAATTAATATCATTCATATCAGACATTCCCAAGAATGATACGTACTGTATCTCTATATGAGGATAGAAAATATCCTCTACTATATCCTCTAGGCAGAAGTTAGTCTGTTTGATAAAATCAACCTTCAAGGTGACAATGGGGGGGTCAAAGTGTTGAGGCTTGGAAAGAAAGTCATGGCCTTGCAGCAGGAGCTCATTATAGAATATATTATTGCTATAATAGACTCATGGAGGTGGAAAATATTCATTCATACTTAAAGACCATGAAAATTTCAATGAAATTTAATTCCACAAACCCTATCTGAAGTAGGGGAAAGAACCACAAGCCCTGAAATAATTTTTTTTTCTGAACAATGTGAGCAATAATATCTCTTACAAAGCTTGCCTGTCTGTTACAAAAAAAAGAACTCAAAATTTTCTGCTTAGGAGTGCTGAACATTGGACGAACTGGTCAGGATCAGCCCGTGTAAATTTTGACAGTTCATTGCCTTGAATTGAAAATGACATTGAATGACAAGGAAAACTGAGGTTAGGAGACTCACCACTGAGGAAAAATAATATTTGGACAACGAATAAAGGACGGATAGAGTTCAGAAGCATACAGGAAGTAGCTGGATGAGAAACAGAAGAAACCTGCCTATGCCATTTTACATTCACAGCTTTGGGTATTTAGAGCAAATTATGATTAATTCCTAACATTCCCACCATTGCAAGCTGAATAAGGTATTCGGGAAAGCTATCATTGTTTATACAGCTGAATTAGTGTGGTAGATTATGAGTCACCGAAAATTACTTTTCGACCTCGGTGTTAAATTGATCTAAAAATCATGCAGACACTTTATACATAGCAAAAATAAGTTTAATCTTTGAATACTAAATATCTGGTCAACTGCAAATGGTCAGTTTTTCTACATTTTTCATTTTAACTACACCAAACAATTTATTTTCACTTTCTGTGAGGGAAAAAAATATCCACTTCACAGAGTTGTAGACTTGCAACAACAAAGCCAAGACAAGTTACATTCATCATAATTGAATTTCTTTAACTCGACATTTATGTATTCAGATTTTAAAGCCCAGCAAGTGATTTATGGCAGTATGATTCTACTAAACCAATTTTCTTCATAATTTATTGAATTACAAAGCATTCAATGAATAGGCAGATAAATAATGAATGGAGGGGCAACCTTGCTGAGTGTGATGCAAGAAGATGAATTGCCAATCAGCCGAATGCATCCAAATGTCAAACAGGCATGTTTTTGATCCTCTGTAGGCACTTAGCGGAGTTAATAAAATGTTTATTAAGTATGTCCCCAGGTGTCAAGACATTTATCAGTGTGTCAATGCTTCTCTAATGACAAACTGCCAATGCAAAGCAATGCAGAGAATTCTCGTGGGATTTGTGAAAAAGCCACTGTGCTGTGGTCCCCAAAAAATCAATAGCATAAGTATCTCTTCACTACTGCCTCGTACTACTAATATTGTTTCTACTGATACTAATACTACTGCTCCTGCTAGTACTTCTACTTTGCTAGTACTACCATAGACAGCTGAAGTCAGACATCATATAACTCAGTGATAGCCACAGCTTCAGGGACTTTCATCGGCCTTTCTGAAGGAGGAAAATGTGTTTCTCCAGGTTAATATCAATATTCAAAGATAACTAAGATAATAAATAATAATACAGCTAATAAATACAGCTACCGTGAACATTTACTGACACAGCAGCACACATGCTTACATCATTGTAACTTGGTATCTTTCATATCTATGATATACACTAAATAATCCCTGATAGCTACAAACACATCAACAACAAATCTAATGACTTTACCATCAGTCTCAGTTGTGCTTTGTTTACTGCTAATAAGCAAATGTTAGTATGCTAACACACTAAACTAAGAACATGATAAACATGCTAAACCTTTACAGTCTGAGCATGTTAGTATGCTGACGTTGTAATGTATACACCTCACGTTTGTGTCCTTGAATTCATGTTCAGAAAATTGCCAAGAATTAGGGATCTAGGTTTTAGTGTTGCGGCTTGGACAGAAAGTCGTGGCCTTGCAGCAGAGAGCTCATTATAGAATATATTATTGCTATAATAGATTCATGGATGTGGAAAATATGAGGACTCTTTAATACTCAAAGACCATGAACTCTTCAACAAAATCTCATTCCACAAAACCTATCTGAACTGGGGGAAAGTACCACAAGCCCTGAAAGAAAGTGCACTCACGCACTGGTCAAGACAAGCCGTACTACAGAGTCAGATGCCCTATACCTCCATGAGAGTTGCTGCACCATTAGCTTCATCGGTCTCTCTGAAAACATGAAATGAGTTTCTCCGGTTTAGTGTCCATATTAGAAGATAATAAGCATTCTAAGATGAAAGGTCAAAATGATATTAACACAGTTAGACAATGATTAATGTGTTAGCATACAAAAAACTACAGCTCCAATGAAAATTTACTGACACAGCAGCACACGTACTTACATCATTGTTACTTGGTGTCTTCCTCATCTGTGATACCCACCAACTAATCTCTGATACCTAAAAACATCTTCAACTTTCAGTCCTCTTTGTTCTGCAGTGGACTCCAGCGGTGCGGTGGACTCTCATTGTCACTCCTTTTTGGTTAGCCCTGTACACCCACAATGGTGTAGAGTGAATGGGAAACAGTGTTCATTAAGAACAGATTCTTAGTCATTTGCCTTCTTAAAAATCTCAATTTGATGTTGAATGGAGTTTTTGTACTTCTGGAGCAGAGCCGAAAAGTTCTGTGTGTGTGTTTGTGTGAAATCTGCTGAAGCCAGGGCAGCCAGCGAATATAACACAGCGCTGACGTGATGATATGCTGCACAGTTTTGTTTGGGGGGGGTGACGGCGGGGGTGGAACTCGAAACAACCCCAGTAGCACCCCTCCAGAGTTGTTCACATGGAATAACAGCATGTACAGTATGTACATATTCTGGGTATCCCTTTACTTTTCATCTAGCGCCATCATCATTTCAAAATTTCAATTTGTCCATCCTTTGGTGTATGACCAAACACCTGCAAAATTAAAGACATTACCATCAGGCTCTGCAGTACTTTGAGTTTACTACTAATAAGTGAATGCTAGCATGCTAACAGACATAACTAACATGGTGAACCTGCTAAACATTTAAACTGTGTACTAGCTCAAAGCACTACTGTGTAAAAGTGCAGTCTCATGGAGCTGCTAGCATGGCTGTAGACTCTTAGTCTTGTTTAAATCTATTTCGTATTTTCAAGAGTGATTTAATGGGAGTTTGGAGAGACTGTTCATGGGCTTCTCTGGAGATAAACAATGATTCTTTAGGTTAAAAATGGGCTAAATATTTTGCTGCCTGTGTGTTTGCAAAACATGGCGACAAATTTGAAAAAAGAAAGAGAGAGTTGATAAAAGCGTTTTAATGAGCTTTTGTCTAACATTACACAAACGCTGACCATTTAAGTTCCTTGAAGGAGAATGTGTCCAGGCTCTGCCTTTAAAAACATTTGTTCAGTTCAGTTCTATAGCATCTATCTTTTCCACATTTGCTTTGCATAAACATTTGCAACAATCTGAAGTCGAAGTGGAAATAAAGGCAGACTTGTTAAGTTGGAGAAAAACCATAGATGACATGAGCTTACTTTGAATCTGGAAGCTGAAATCTTCCAAATTATTCATCAATAGGAACTCTGCTGGTTGTGTAAATTTACCATGCAAAAGGCATGTTTTTTATGAAATAGATGCAAGTAGGAGGGAAATACCTACAGAGCAAAAACAGACAGTTGGGGTGACAAATGTATGATACCATGGCTAATGCACGTGTTTGCTTTCTATGTATTCCAAAGAAAGAGTGAAGGAGGAATAAATATAATATGTATACTCGTGATCAGGAGAAATACAAATTTGTAGTTGCCATGTAAGTGGTTTTTCTGAAGCTGTTTATTCTCAGGAAAATCGTTCTAGGGGTGTATTCAGTATGCCCAGAAATATAGCTATGAGTTTAGAAATATAATTTTAATGTCCTGGACAGATCAGCTTTCTTAATGAGTTATATTTTATTGACCCAAAAGCAACCAGTGAGGCCAGCTGTTTAAAAGCTGCCTTTTAATTTGACAAACTGTGGCTTTGTGAAACCTACATCTCCAGTCACCTTCTTTGCAACCCTGAACAAGATAAGTATAGAACACTGATGGATGATCTGATTGTGCACTGCTATCTCAAGGTAATCACGGACATCATGTAAGCTCCTTCCCTGTTGTAACCATCTCATTATCTACTCTCCAAAGGGATACACTACTGGTCAAAAGTTTAGGAACACCTCCATTTTTCCAGCTGTTATTTAAATTTACATAATTCAATGTATCAGTGTTTCTGAAATTAAAGCATAGAAGAAATCAACAATTGGAGATTTTAAAAACAAGGAATCATGGGATCTTCTTGTTGAACTAAATTTAATCAAAGTTTTTTACTCATTCAGCAGCTGAACACACTCATGGTGTTTTTTTTATACAATGCAAGTCACACATTGTTCAGAAAGGTGTTGCAGGAGTTCCCAAGAATGTGTTGGACTTGCAGGTTGCTTTGCTTCCACCTTTTCTCCAGTTCATCCCAAACCAGGACCCCAACACCTGAGAAACACATTATCTAATGATATAGTTACTCTAGATGGCTTTGGCCTGGCCTCCAGCACCACTGTTAGGAGTCTCAGAGTTCTCTTTAATCCAGGATATGTCCTTTAAATCACACATAAAACAAACTGCATTGACTACCTTTTTTCACCTACGTAACATTGCAAAAATCAGGGACATTCTCTCTCAAAAAGACACAGAAAGACTAGTCCAAGCTTTTGTTACTTCTAGGCTGGATTATTTTAATTCCTTATTATCAGGCTGCCCCAACAAATCTTTAAATACTCTTCAGTTGATCCAGAATGCTGCAGCGCGAGTACTGACAGGAACTAGGAAAAGAGATCATGTTTCTCCAGTGTTAGCTTCTCTGCATCTGCTCCCTGTAAAATCCAGAATAGAATTTAAAATCCTCCTCCTCACCTACAAAGTCCTTAATGGTCAGGCACCATCATATCTTAAAGAGCTCATACTATCCTATTACCCCGGTAGAACACTGTGCTCCCAGAAGGCAGGATTGCTTGTGGTTCCCAGAATCTCTAAAAGTAGAACAGGAGGCAGAGCCTTCAGATATCAGGCTCCTCTACTGTGGAATCATCTTCCAGTTTGGGTCCAGGAGGCAGACGCCCTCTCTACATTTAAGAGTAGGATTAAAACCTTCCTTTGTGATAAAGGTTACAGTTAGGGTTAGGGCTGGCTCAGGCTTGTCTTGAACCATCCCCTAGTTATGCTGCTATAGGCTTAGACTGCTGGGGGACTCCCCATGATGCACAAAGCTCTTCCCTCCTCCTCTTCCTCTCTCTCTGCACGCATTCATATCCCATCAATGCTTGTTACTAACTTGACTTCGTCTCTCTCCCGTAGTTTTGTCCTTTTTCGTCTCTCTCCTCTCTCTTCCTGTCGCTTTCTGCAGGTATTTCTGCCCCTGGTGCTGCAGAGTCTGGATCTGTGACTGCGAACCATCTACTGCCCCCATGATCCTGCTCAACACCCACTGCTTCAATTAGTATTATTATAATTATTATATTTATTATATACATTAATATGTTTTATATTTAGTCACATTATTATTATTATTAGTCTTATTGTTTTATTTCCTTCTGTGAAGCAACCATCTGGTTCTTTTCTTCTAATGTTCTGGTTCATTATCTTGCTGTAGGTGAAGCCCTGACAAACCAGTCTGTCTTCCTTTGTTATTTGCCCTTTTTCTCACCATTCTGATACCAGTATACCAGTAACTACTTCCTGCAGTACAGTGGTATCCTAATGATACATCAGAGGGTGTAGTAACACAGTTTGTTCCAAGGCTGCCTTTGTACAGAGGGTTTATAAGTAATCAACAAAAGTTGGGGCACATGTAGGAATTTTTTGCATTAACTATCAAGGCTTCATTTACTTCCATTGCTGCAGGAAAGCTGTAAGTTAACCAATTTCTTAATCTCTGAAAAAGGTACTGTTTTCCATGAAATTTAAAGGATTTTTCTGTTTTAGTAGACCTAAACTTTTTTTTTTTGCAACTTTGGGCAGTTTACTGCAGATGTTTGTTATTTCTTTTAAGGTTATTCACTAGAATTGAACTGCTGAAATCTCAATAAAACTGGAAAAATGGGGTTGTCTAAAACTCATAGCTGGTAGTGTACAGATTTTCCAAACTGTGTAATTTATCTCCTATCTTTAATACCTATGTAGAATACCTAGCATTTTTACTCTGCAATGACGACTGCACAATTCATAAACAATACAGCAAAATTCCACAAAATATGAAATTCTTAAAGTTGTTCTTTGAATAGTTTGCACTATCTATGGTGTTTGGAGAAATACTGCAGCACTTGGGGAATCAGGCAAACAAGAAACAAGACAGTGAAGTAACACAGCATGATGGTTCGTGCTGAGTGATCATCTTGTGTAAATGAGCAGATAAAAAAGCTGTAAATAACTTACTAATCCAAATCAGTTTGCCTACTGGTTTTACAGTAGAGCTTGTGGCTAGTATGCACTGTTATAACAGACCACTGACAAGCTCATGTGACTATCCAAAGTCAAAAAAATCTGCGTTTTTACCTAGAATTTACATGACATTCCTTGGGTGTTATTATCCCTGAGTACCAAGGTATGGGTCTCATCATCACCCTGTGCTCATCTATACTGCCAGCTCTCCACCACAGTAGAGATATTGAATTTCTGAAGTAGGCCATATCCCAGCTGCAAATGGGAGTGCTATCTCAACCCCCCACCTCTTCTCTCCATGCGCTCATCCTATATTGAAATCTATGCAAATTCACAGTCAATTTCAAAAAGCGGAATCAGTCCCGCTGACACTCTCCATGTTGGTAAGTCCCCTGGGGAATCCCATGCTCTGTGACTGTGAAGTGGGTACGGCACTCCCACAGGGCTAGTGGGGAACTCTGGCTCACACATAATTAGGGGGGTTGAGGAAGGAGCGTGTCATGATCAGGAAACGCGGTTTAAGTGAGGTCATTTTAGCCCCAATGAAGAAAAGACATATCGGCTTTACAATTTTTTTACCAGGGTATATAGTAGTGAAAATATCTGAAGGGATGAATGATGCATACAAATGTGCTTAGTCCATATGGGCTTAGAAGACATCACAAATCCATGTAAGCCTGATCCAGAATGCGGTATGTACATTTTTACATGTATTTTACATGCATTACCACAAAAAATAACGAAAAGATAAAGAAACCCAATCAAATTTTCAGACCTTCAATTCTACATAAATCCCAAGTCAAAAAATGTTCTGTATGTTACTTGAGAAATCAGAACGAACACTAATTAAATGGTTTATCTTTTTTCCAGGCTTTCGAGACAGTTAGCAAACTTGAATACATCAAAAAAAGAACCACCATTCCAATTTTTGATCATCTGTACACCAAATTATTTCAGCTATTTCACTGATAAGATAGCTGGCATTCATAAATCATCATAGTATGAATACAAAAGCAAAACTCATTTTTGCCTCTTCCAAATAATTGAAAAGCTCAGCTCAGATGAAAAAAAAAAATTCAGAGCCATACTTTTGTTAAGTATGCAAATATGGTAAATGGACTGCACTTATATAGCACCTTTCTAGTCTTATCAACCTCTCAAAGCGCTTTACACTACTGCCACATTCACCCATTCATACAGCGCTCTTTTCTAAATATAGTGCGCTTTCTATGCACACACACACACACACACACACACACACACACACACACACAGTCACACACTGCTGATACATCAGGGGCAATTTATGGGCAATTTATCAGTATCTTGCCCAAGGACACTTTGACACACAGACTGGAAGAGCCGGGGATCGAACCACCGACGGTTAGTGGATGACCCGCTCTACCTGCTGTGCAACAGCCGCCCCAAATATGTACTTAATTTTTCTTCAAACTTGAAAAAAAGTTCAATTTGAATGAAGTTAACATTATAACACAAATTACCTCTGTATATACACCACAGACTGATTAAAACTCTTTAGCCCATGGAGAACTGTAAGATTTACTCCACATAAACACCTTATTTATTCTGTCGTCTACCATTTTGATCAAATGATCACTTTGCATTTCTTTTCAACTGACCGTGGTATCTTAACTCTTGTCTCCCTGAAATGCCAGTATGAGAGCAAACTGAGACCCCCCAGAAAACATTGTTCGGCTCTTTTTTTGTAAAGGGCCTGCATTTTTATATTATTTAACGCACCATGTCAATGTAGCATAGTTTAGCATTGGAGAGACACATGCACCATAAATCTGGTGCCATGTAGAACATGACTAAGCAGGAATTCAGACCTTAAACAGCTATTCATTACAATGGCAGTTGGCGTAGGCGTGTTGTGTAAGGTGACGTGAGACAATGAAGTACAATCCAGGAGGGCCAGTTGAAGTAAAAAATGAATGTGTTTAAAGGCTCATCACATACCAAAACACAGTGCAATGGTTTGTAATACTCAGGCAGGATTTTACCACTCTGGTTAGGTATAATTCCCGTACCTTTTTTATCTGTCATGTGACATTTGCAAGTAAACAGTAGAAACACAGCAACCCACCAGGAATGTGTGCTTGCATGTATTTTTCTGGCCAACACAGCACCTTGCTGGCTGACATCACATTGTGTTGTGGCAAAAATTAACCAGGTCCAACTTTTTTGACGGATGACCCTGCAATTTTTTTTGCTGGACTTCCCCGTCACACTCAGTCTCCATTCAAATTAATGAGACAGCTGCATTTTTCACTCACGGCTAGAGTCAGTTTGAACCCGGCCTAAGACTGCAGTGGCTCTGTGAGGCCTTACTTAGTCTCAGTGGCGCTAACATCAGCATGCTAACATGTCCAGCATAACAGTGTTAACATGATGATGTTTACAATGCTCATCTTAGTTTATTGTGTAAGCATGCTAAAATTTGCTAATTAGCACTAGACATGTTTTTTTTTTATAGCTAAGGCTGATGGGAATGTCATTAGTTTTGCAGGTATTTGGCCATAGACCAAAGCATTGGACAAACTGAAATTTTGACCTCATGGTGGCACAGAAGCATAGGTCAGGGGATCACTAAAGTAAGTAGCATTCATCCTCTGGTGACCATGAATGTCTTTACAAAATTTCAATGACAATCCACCTAATAGCTGTTGAGGTACTTCACTGTGGATCAAAGTGAGTGAGCAACATTGCCATTCATAGAACCACACCACTAGCATGGATAATAACCAAAGTCGTATATATAATTTTAGTTTGGAAATAAGTGAGCCTAGAGCTCTCACATTGTAGTCCACAAGGGTCCCATTACAACCATCTCAGTCAAATATTCATCATGAAAAAGTCCCAAGTATTTATATATTCTTACATATTATAAAGGAATAAACCAAGTTTAATATATTGCGTACTTTTTGTATAAATGCTAAGTAGTGATGCAGGAAGTACCCCCTTCACCTCCACTTGGGTTTAACATATTCACCATACACCAATCAGCCACAACATTGAAACCGGTGTATGGCTGGTGTATGGAATACTGAATGGCCAAATTGTAACAATGTTGTTTACCAGCAGTCTAATTCTCATGCAGGTCATATTACAGATAAGATTTTTGTTGTTGGTTCTGGCCGGAATTAAAAAATATTACTGAAGAAGGTAGTTTCAAATGTAATTTGCACTTATGTCTCTCCTTAGCATCCGTTTTGATACTGAGGCAGATTCATCATGCGTGCACCGCTTTGTTCTTTCCCCCAAACACAGATGGGCACTTTAGGGGGAGATTTCCAACAGTGAAGGAGTGAGCTCAACAGACCAGGTGTGACATAAACACTACACCCTCTTTGCCTTTGGGCTTTGTCTCTGATTGAAACTCTTTCTTGTTGTGGGAGTGCCATGAAGCGGTGAGACGCAGACGCTGCTTAGTCTGAAAAATTAGTACCATCAGCATCTCAGCATCTGGATTAATGAGAACCCGCGGTGCTGAGCCAGGCAAAGGCTGCTCATTTGTTTGGGTACCCATCTCCATTAAACAGCAATAAGGGGAATTCATGGAGCTCCATTAAAGTGTGGGGGTGCGTTGGAGAAACCCGTGTGGAGGGACTCGTAACACGACTAAGCTCATTACGCTCTGGAATCTCAGATGAAATTAAAAAGCCATGGACAGCTGCAGAAAAAAATTCTTTCTTAAGCGCTATTTTTTTCGATCTTTTTCCACCTTCCTCTTTCTCCAATTTTACTTGTTTCTTTCGTCTTACAAGCATTGTTTCTAGGCATTGTGTCTTGGCACTGTTCCTGTCATGTATTAGTGCCAACAAGACAAGTAATATAAGATAATGCCACGCACTATGCAGGAATATGAAAAAGTTCTCATGTGCCATATGGTGCTGGGATGTACTTTAGCAGAAAGGAAATCATAAGCTGAATAACAAAGCACACAACTGATACAGTGTTTCATGGTCAGATTCATTCATTGTCTGCCACGTGATGTGCTGTGGCTAAGGAAGAAATAACCAGGCCTTCTGTTCTGTTTGGCATGTAATGTAATGTCAGTGTTGTATTTTGCACGGAGGTTCAGAGACAGTTTTGGACTGTGAACTACGCATATCGCTGCACCAATATTAGAACAGTTTCTTGGCTTGTTTTTCATGTAAAAGCCGGAAAAAGAAAGACCACAGTGCCTCGAGTAATCCTGCAATTGTATTTAGACATATTGATTCGTACGTCTGACCAGCCTTTCTGTGAATTTTTGGTTTTCCATGGTCCAGCGGATATAATAGAAATGGAGAGAGAGAAGGTGCACCAGCACAAAAAACCATTTAAAAACAATTAACATGTATCATTAGGCAAGAGGAGAGGAAAACACCTGAAGGAGGAACAGGAGGAGGAGAGACAGAAGTAGGGGAAAGAAATTACAATGGAGGATAACAGTCAGGTGCAAGGACATTTGTATCAAGGAGCAGTCCAGGTGCCCGGTTTGTCTAATGATCATCTGATGTGAATCATCTGACTGCTCTTCATATTTTAATGGTTCTAAATAATTTCCACTGCCATTACTGTAACACTCTAATTGCTACCACTTTATTACTGTCCTGGGTGGAAATAAAATCACATTCGAAAAGGCAGCACACTCCACTATCGATCTGAAAACCATGAGTAGAAAAAAAGCTGAAATTAAAAAATATTTCACTTCAGGCTGAAATAAGTTTAGAGCTGCAACAAGTAACTGACACTTGGAAGCTACAGGTATGGCAGCAAGAGCAAACTGTTCAATACCCAGAAATAATTTAATATGATCAGTAAACTGTATACCACATATTCATGTTTACCGCCCCTGGCCAGTCTGTGATGATTTATGTCAGGAAATATGAATGAGAAAGTAAAGTATTACTAAACTATCATAGAGAAAAACCTTCTCATAATGGTTAAAACCTTTCTCATAATTAGTGCTGAATGAACAAATCTTTTGGATTGATTACTAATCTTTATATACCAGGTGTGTACTGTTACATGTTGCCTCAGGAAATAGCCACTGCCCCCTACTCTGTCCGAAACGGACAAAAGCTCATTTCTCCCGTCTACATGGATTATCAAACTAACTACCAGAAATCAAAATGGAAGTACTACAGCCTTAATATGTATTAAAAACTCACACGAGTACTGGGTGACATAGTTCATCTTGCTTTTAGCAGTCATAATGGTGACTCATTGATACACGTTTTCCCCTCTGGGCTTATCATAGCTGTATAAGCTCCCAGCTAATACCGTTTATTACTACAAACCTGTATACTCGACTCAACCTGACTTGACTTAGCTGTCTGGGATACCAGCTCTCGAATATTTTAGATGTCCTCGACACTTGCCACACATGCCAAACTGCAGCCTTTAATGGAGAGAATACCAAAGAGACCGCTTGGGGGCCATCGCCAAATTGGTTCATGTACAGGAATGACAAAGTAGTGCTTGTTAGCTTGTAAGCCTGTGAATACTATTCCTGGTATGTGAAATCCCTGAGTCTACACAGTATGACATGCGATCTCATATTTGTAAGAAATGTTCTCATAATTATAAGATAAGAAATCACAATTATGAGGAAAAAATGTTTTTTTTCAGCTTTTTTCAACTGGCAGAAATGGGCTCCCATATCACTGGGTTAAAGAGAGATAAAAGATCTTATTTTGGGGAGCACATTTTTTTACTGGACGGATGGTCCTTGAATTTTCACTTAGAGATCTTATTCTGTGATGGTCAGAGTAGCAGTATTCAGTTGTTGCAGCACCCAACCCCAATTTAACACTGTGTGTGTTTCAATGACCATTACCTGGTAATGTACCTGACACAACTGTAAATGGTTAGGAACCACCAGAGTATTGCTTGTTTGAGCATAACATGAATCCAGTCATCATTCAGCAGTTCTTGAGCAATTTGACCCCCAGCTGTGCACATTCATGTTGTCTTTCTACCCCTGCAACTACACAAATGGCCAAACGTTTTAGACAACCCCATTTTTCTCTAGTTTTTATTGTAATTTCAGCAGTTCAAGTCTAATGAATAACCTTAAATGATACAAAGGTCAGTGATATACTGCTCAAGGTAAAAAGGTTTAGGTTGCCATAAAACTGACAAATCATGTACATTTCAACAGTACTTTTTTCAGAGATTAAGAAATTGGATAACTTACAGCAAAAAATTCCTACATGTGCCCCGACTTTTGTTGATTACATACAAACCCTCTGTACAAAGGCAGCCTTGGAACAAACTGTGTTACTACACCCTCTGATGTATCATTAGGATACCACTGTACTGCAGGAAGTAGTTACTGGTATACTGGTATCAGAATGGTGAGAAAAAGGGCAAATAACAAAGGAAGACAGACTGGTTGGTCAGGGCTTCACCTACAGCAAGATAATGAACCAGAACATTAGAAGAAAAGAACCAGATGGTTGCTTCACATGAGGAAGAACACCACAGTCTCCAGACCTGAACCCCATGCATCTGGTTTGGGATGAACTGGACAGAAGGTGAAAGCAGAGCAAACTATAAATGCAAACTATTTGTGGGAACTTCTGCAACAGCGTTGGAACGAACCTTCTGAGCAATATTTGATTTGCATTGTAGAAAGAACACCACGATTGTGTTCAGCTGCTGAATGAGTCAACAATTTAGATTAAATTCAGGATTTAAGATTCCATGATTCCCTTTTTTTTTTTTAAAACAAAATCTTTATTATTTATTTGTTTTATGCTTTAAATGCATTGTACACTGAGACATTACACTGTAAATTTCAGTAACATGGGAAAAATGTTCTAAAGCTGTTGTGTACATCTCCTCGGGCTGCTGCCTGAATGACACTGTTCACTGTCAACATGTCAGGCTGACTGTGGCTGAAATATATAAATAAACTGAGCTGAATTCATGAAAGCAGCTCCTCTGTGAATCCCAGGACCCAAGACCAGGCAGAGACCTTTGTTTAGTCTTGGCGATACTACTACTACTACAAAAAATTGCTTATTTTGAAAATATTATAAAGGGGACACACACACACACACACACACACACACACACACACACACACACACACACACACACACACACGCATACGCACACAGTATGATTAATTATGATTCTTTAATGAGAGGTTCACCAGGACACACACCACTGGAGTGTCAAATTAAACTTATAATGAACAGCTACATTTTTTGCAGAATTGTGAATTTCTGGACCTTGATAAGGTCAGCTCTCATACACAACAGTAAACTGGCATTTTCACCTGTCAAGTCATTACACTCAAGCTCATCTCTGCAAAGCATGTCAATGACACCAATCTACAAAACCCCATTAGACTTCATGCTTATCGAATGCAGAAAATGATTGAGCTTTTATAATTAATATAGGACAGAATATATACTGTTATTTTGCATGGTGATCTGCGGTCTAGAAATAATGATGCCAAATATATGCAAACAAACACACTCCCGTAGGTATGTAGTACATGGTCGCCAACCCAAACCCACACATGGATAAAGCACACAGAGAGCCACACACCTTTCTATTAACAGGAAATCACCTTGGGAGTTTGAGGTAATAGCATTGAGGCAATAATAGTTTTAGCTAATGTATTCAGCATTCTTTATGGTGTTTTGAGCTGGTGTGGGCTCATGAGAACAAAACCATTTTCTTTCTAGAGGTTTTGGGTAGAAAAGGCAGCTAGATTGAATTCTGTAAAATGTGCTTCTCTTTGGGGGATAGTGTAGGAAGAATATAAGCTCATCACGTCAAATGTTTGCCTAAAGATACTGCTGTAAATACTCTGTATGGGTGTGAGACTCAAGGAAAAGTTACAGCCCTTGTCAAAAACATGAGGAGAAAAAAATGACTTTGCACATTACTGTATATCCACAAAGCAGCACTCAGGCCTTCACTGACACACTGAGTTTCAACTCAAATGAAATTGTTAGTTACAGTTTGGTGCTGGCTGTAATATTGCCTTCCAAATAATCAGTGCTGTGTTAAATCAAATGCATAGTTATTCCAGGCCAATAGTGCTTCATATGGTAAATTAAATCGGTCCTGATATCCACAATTACTTAAGCAGTGCTCGCACACATTATATCATCTTGTAGGGAAAGTTGGTGATCTTTGTGAGGAAAACTTTCATCAGTATAACCCTAAACTGTATATTTACAATTTTAGTCACCTCTTCATTCAGTCTTACATTGTACATCATCATTTCTCTGTGTCCATGGAAGATTTCTAAAAAATTAATGTGTAGAAATTAACTTTTGTTCATTAAATTCAGACGTATACTATTATAATTTCCCTTCCTAAACTTCATAATTACATTACAAAAGCCTTTACATGAGTGTATGGCATTCATTCCAAAAGACACAGGCAACGATGAGAATGTCCTCCCAAGAAAAAGAACCAAAATCAGTCGTTTCAAAATATGATCATGTTCAAGTGACGAAACCCTATAGCGGCTAATGGCTTTTTGAGAGGAACAAATGTTATTGTGATGCATTGAGAGGAAGTTATGGTGGATGGATGGGTCAATCAAACATTAGACTTCAACACAGAAGACCACTGTTCCTTTGTTGTTTCCAACCAACAGTCACTATGGGGTTTGGTTTTTTTTTACCCGTGATACAATCCGTAACCTTAAACACATGGTTATTATTGTAACCATGACAACAAAATCCTCTACCCCTAACAAACCCAAACCACAATGTTTCCCTAACCTTAACAAAGTAATTATTTTTAACCCGAACCAAGATCTTTCCTTTAAACCTAATCAAGTACTTTTTGTCAACCATAGCACTGTCATAAGACAGATTTGTCGTGATTTAAAATGGTTTTGGACGGTGCAGATAAACGGTGTCATCCTGCTGATAAGGGTATCAGGTCAGATGATGCTTCTATGTGTCATGCTAGATGGCATGGGCAAACAACTTGTATTGTTGTTTAACTTATTGTTGACAGCAATGGTTAAGCCATGTTCACAACAAAAAAGTTGAATTTGTCTCACCACAGTGTTATATGGCAATGCATTGCATTGGTCATTAAAACACGTTCAAGCACTCTCTCCAGGGCGATTACTGAATAAAGTCATTTTGTTGTTTACCCAGCACTTGTTACAATGAAAGATAAAATTATTGCCACTGTGAAATTTTCCAGAGCTGTAAAATCCTATTTCAAAGTATTAAAAACCACTCAGTGTCTTGCCATCTTATCTGCAATTAAAAAATGTTTATCTTATTAGCCTCATAAGTACAATATTATTGGTGGCTAAATAAGCTCTTCGTGGCTGGAGCAATATTGGAGCCTCTTGAGGCCCCTTTTCCCTCTAAGCGATGTTTTCAGACTGTTTAGTTTACTCTTGCAATAAGTTTCTCGGAAAAAATTTGAATGTTTATGCAGGGAATTCAAAGGGAAGTTCCACGTCGTTATATTTTTCAAAAAAATATCTGAATTCAGGCTACCAAAAGAGAGAAGAAAGGCATGCCGAGTTTAAAAAAAAGTAATTTGAGGAGAGCAACTGTTAACAAAGTCCTTTCAAAAAACAGTAGAATGAACACAACTTGTTAGCACTTGCTTTACAGTACTTTGATATTGGTATATAGATTCAACTTTCTGCCTCACTTTACAATTATTAGCTTCTCAATCTTCTCCTGTTACTAATAAATGGCAACTAAAAGACATCAAGCAACCATTTGCAACAGTTTACACTGAAAGGAGATTTGCATCAAACATGAAGAGTGAACATTATAAAATTATATTTGCTTAAAAAAAAATCATTGTTGTTATTGTTATTGTGGTATGAAATAGTGAATTACTTGATGACCCTAATAACCACTAAAGATGCATGTGTTTAGTTGCAATTCCATTATTCGCACATACACGAGAATTGATGTATTAGGGACCCACTAAGACTGCATAAGCACGGGCCCAAAATTTCCTGGCTATGCCCCTGGTCAAACTGGATGCTTTCATCTACTGCTGCAGTGCACTCAAAAGCTTTATGATGCTGCCTTAAAGCCCAACACACAATCAATACAGTTATGCATATACCGTAAGTCAGAAGGGAAAAAATCCTAAAAAGATTCTTTGGGCTATGTGTGTAAAATGTGAACCAATACAACATAGCTGTACTGATTCAAACTGATGCACACCTGCTCTGGATTTTACCACTGTTAGAAGTGACCAGTGCACACCCAGTTTCTGGGCTTTCTTTGAAGATTTTTTTTTAATCAATTTAATCATGCATCTACAATGCAAACCAAAACAAGAAGTGAAAATAAACTGAGCGCAAGCAATGATCTTCAGAATGGTATCACAGTGCACTGCACTGCCACTGCTCTAGGATGTGTGCAAGAGATTTGATAAATGTCAGAAATTAACTTATGACCTTGTAGCATACCTTCCACTGTATCTGCTTATGTTTCCTATCCCCACATATTGACTGACTAACAAACTTGACTAACAAAGCAAAAATGCCCCATAGTTCAGTTTTTATACCAATTGGACAGTACAGAAAGATACATTTATTTTGACTTCTATACAGTTTGGAGGTCTGTTAAATTAAAAGTGCACCCTTTGACATACAGAATTAATCGCGCTTGTGAAATGTCTCTGCATAGTGACAGTGGATTGCAAAGAGCCTGAACATCACACATTGGTTCTTTACCATCAGCTGATGAATCTCAAAAGTGGCCTTTAAAATCATTATAAGAATCACTATCTTCACAAGTGTGTGCACAATGTGTAAGTTTTCACAGTTTGACTTCAAAAGCATTGCAGCCACTGAGGCCAATGAAGGCCCAAGAGTGAATCATGAATTTGTTTGACTGTCAAAAACTGGTTCTTTTTCTGGTCTGGTTTTGCATATAAGAAGCCTTTTTGGTTCTCCAAATACAGTGCTCAAAGTCTAGGCATGTTGTATCCTTAACTAGTCAATTCTTAATCAGTTCATCAACTTTTAGTGTCCCAAAAAAACGTATGATTTCATGTGAAACTTGTAGTGTTTCTGTTTTTGTTTGTGTTTTCTTTGTTTGCAAAGTATTTCCTTAGGCAAAATGAGAGTTGTCATATTGGTTAGTCCAGTTTGCACCATTTTTTGATTTTCAGTGATTGTTTTTTTTTTTTTTTTAATTTGTATGTGCTTTGTCCATTTGGATGTGTTGCATTGAGCTGCAATGCACTGAGCCAGCCACCGTACATCACAGATAAGTGCAACTATTTGAAGCTTCTAAGTTGTTGCTGAGATTTGTAGTTTGTGGCAACAGCTTTTCCACTTACCTACTCCAGAATTATGGCGAGAACAGCCTCTATACAAGTGATAAGTAACAATGCCAGTTACACTAACCAGTATCAGATAATATGAAAGCATTTGTAGATTTGTAATATTTAGTGTGTTGACGCCATATGGGAATAACAACACGTCCTTATACCTAAACAACAAAATTAATAACTTTTCAGATCTTTCAAAAAGACCCTCATTCCCATTCATATGAGTGTCTTCTGACCTGCCAAGTCTATGAGGTCCTGTTAAGTTCAGGCAGCTAGAAATTAAAGTAATTTAGGAAAACATTGTCATTATGGTTAAGAGAAACCATTGTTTCCTTAATTTTGATTTGATATGTCGGAACAAGACAAGAGGGGATGTATCAAAGTCACGCATCAGGAAAGCTGAAACACAGGTTGTGTTAAGGGCTTGGACAAATAAGTGCTGTCATTCTCCTGGTGTGGACAGTCTTGGCGATATACAACCATCCCTTTCACCAGCTAGCAAGATAATATAAGCAACAGCAAACATCAAGGTAATAATGTCTCATTAGTTTGAAATGACATGTGCAATTGAACTATTGTAAATTAATCTACAAAACAAAGCACTAATGATATGTTTTATCAGTAGGTGTACAATGAGAAAGCAAGCATGGAGATACTTGTTAGTCTGTCATGATGGGAAACATAACTAACCCTATTGGCAGAAAAGAATGTTATTTGACAGTTCTGCAAAACACCAGGTTACATTCAGTGACATTTTTAAAATTCTCGATTTCCACAATATCATTGCAAATATGCTGAGGCTAAGGTGGTTCTGTTTATGGTTAAGGTTAGGGAGAGATCATGGTTATGGCAAACAAAGTGCGGTTAAGGTTAGGGTTAGGCAACTGAAACACTTGGCTAGCGTTACGGACACATCATGGTTACTATAAGCAAGAATGTTAATTGCAGGTTTGTGACATGACACAAACCTCTTCTGCATGAGGGTCAGACTTGTTAGAAAACCCATCTACCACCCTGACGTCCTCATCCTTACTTTCCATCTCACTACATAAAGGGCACACTTTCCTGCGTTGACTCTGAACACTGACGTTGTACAAAAATCATAAGGTGCAGTAATCTTCCAATATGGCTATAAGGCCGGGGGATACTGGGCTGATATAATGACAACTGAGTATAATGATGGGTGATCTTCATTTACTTTGTTTACTTGGATTCAGATCAACCTAACATCAAAGTACCTGCAGTAAGAACACATCAAAGCATATTTCGATAGAGGCTGTACCATACTGAATGAGTAAGCTTAGAAAATACTCAGCAGTAAGGGGCTGTGAATGGTCTTTTATGGTGCCATTATTATCTATAGTCAGGAAAAGGTGATCTTTGAGGAATTGGAAGGAGCAGCAGGAAAGAAGAGATCTGGCAGCATCAAATGGAGGACAAGCAGTGGGGAAGAATCTTATCTTAAGGCCAACAGTGATTTTCTTGTTTTCTTTCATTTATTCCCTCGATGCTCCTATCCTTTTGCCTCTTTAAAAAATTCACAGGTACAGTCACAGTAAAATAATAAAGAAAGAGCAAAATGAACCCCATCCAAACCAGCCTAAATGGCAATTATGTTTCCAGCTGCAGACTGTCAGATTGTGCCTTTAAATAAAAACAGTACGGGTGCAGGAAAGAGCACATGTCCTGCTTAGAGATTTCATCATTCTGCTCTTCTGTGTTCCTTAATAAAAAGTAACATCCTTATAATGAGATATAGAACCATATAATCACATCAAATGGATCCTTAAAGAATAGAGCTCTATGGTGTTCATTTCCCTTTGTCCACAGTACTTTGACTGTGTTACTTTAAATCAGTATTCCAACGCAGCATGAGAGAGGGAATGCAGTATATGACCAGCTCTGATCTAAGTGACTCCTCAACTGAACAGTATGGACACTGAATGCTTTATTAGCGTCAAAGCTCCACAGAGGCACATGTGACTTCCAAGCCATTTCCCAGCTGCTGCTCTGCTGCTAAAACCCTGATTTTGTAACCACAACATCGTCTGACACACCACCATACACATATGTTAAAGACAACGCCTGTGCTGTAATTTTGGCTGTATTTACCTGTAAAATGATCACTCAGAGAGAAAGTTAGAAGCTCATTCACGTCTATGCATCTGCTGTGCAGTCAATTGAGTGAGATGCATAGAAAGGTGTGCCTGCAGAAGGGAAAGCAGGACCTCGTGCTCGTCGGGCAATACAGGCAACCCTGTTCTAAAGAAAGTTTCTAAGGTTTGCCTGCAAACGACCTCCTGATGATGCAATAGAAACTTTTTACGCCAATTCATTTCGAAAGGCGGCCAATGGGGAAACTCAGCACTCAGTCACGTGGCATTCGACTGATGAATGGAGCAACTTTATCACGCACTCAGTCTGCCAGTCACTCAGTCGGTCACACACATTCGCATTTATAAGGCTGGCCCAACTGTTGCTGTCTAGCCAAAAACGTGAAAGCTAGGTTAGGACTAGCTTGTTTTGTTTATGAAAATAACCCATATAAAATCAAAACTACTTTATCAAAACTAAGCATATGGTAAGTCAACATTTTCAAGGAAAATACCTAGTCCATTTTTCCCCCAACTCAGATTACCCCCTGGTAAAGCCAAAAGATTAAAAATACTGAATCACCCCCCAAAGATAATCCCATCATATTATTTCGTTGTTTTTATTTTCAAATTTTAACAAAATTAGTTTAAAAATACTGAAAAATACAGAGGACCTCAGTGTACTACAGCCTTGCCCCATATACACTCACCGAGCACTTTATTAGGAGCACCTGTACACCCTGCTTATTCTGTCACGATCTGCTCCTCAGTTCCCCTTGGCCCCTGTCTCCAGCCCCTGCTTAATTCTCCTAGGCCATGTTTGTCCCTTCATCACCCCAGACCTGCCATTTTCCATCCACCCACCAAATTTCCCTGGACTTTTTTCCTGTCTCCTTACCCACCAGGTCACCTGTTTCGTATCTGAAATAGCTCAGATTCCCCACACACTCACACAACTGTTGCTAGTTTTCATCACCCCAATCAGCATTTAAACCTGCCTTTTTCACCAGCTCCTTGTTGGTTCATCTGTTAATGTTCCCTCGTGTTCGTCGATGTGCCTGTTACGTGTGTTTTGTAGAATACTGTTGCCTCTACCTGTCTGCTTGCTTGCCTGCCTGTCATTCGCCTGCCTGCTTGTAAAGCTGTCTGCCTGTAAGCTTTATTTTCACCATTAAAAAAACACTTTTCTGTGTCATCCTGTGTTTGAGATTTGGTCCTTTCTACTTGTGCTGTTATCAACTAACATGACATATCCGCGCAATCATCCAATCAGCCAATCATGTGGCGGCAGTGCATTGCGTAAGACCATGCAGATACAGGTCAGGAGCTTTAGTTAATGTTAATCAAACATCAGAATGGGGAAAAATGTGTTCTCAGTGACTTTGACCATGGCATGATTGTTTGTGTTAGACAGGCTGGTTTGAGTATTTCTGAAGCTGCTGATCTCTAAGATTTTCATGCACAACAGTCTCTAGAGTTTACTCAGAATGGTCCCAAAAACGAAAAACATCCAGTGACCGGCAGTTCTGCAGACAGAAGCACCTTGTTGATGAGAGAGGTCAGAAGAGAAAGGTCAGACTGGTTGGAGCTGACAGAAAGGCTACAGTAACCCAGATAGTCACTCTTTACAACTGTGGTGAGCAGAAAAGCATCTCATGATGCACAACACATTGAACGTTGAGGCGGATGGGCTACGACAGCAGAAGACCACGTCTGGTTCCATTCCAGTCAGCCGAGAACAGAAATCTTAGACTGCAGTGGGAACAGGCTCACTAAAACTGGACAGCTGAAGACTGGAACATGTAGCCTGGTCTGATTAATCTGGATTTTCTGCTGAGGCAGCAGATGGTAGGGTCAAATTTGGCATTAACAGCATGAATCTATGGACCCAACAGTACAGGCTAGTGGTGGTGGTGAAATGGTGTGGGGGACGTTTTCTTGGCTCACTTTTGGCCCCATTAATACCAATAATCAATCATGGTTTAATGCCACAGCTTATCTGAGTATTCTTGCTGACCATGTGCATCCCTTCATGGCCAGTTTACCATCTTTTAATTGCTTCTTCCAGCAGGATAATGCTCCATGTCACAAAGCAAAAGTCGTCTCAAACTGGTTTCATTAACATGACAATGAGTTCATGTGTACTTCAGTGACTTCACCATTCCCCAGACCTGAATCCAATAAAACACCTTTGGGATGTTGTAGAATTGGAGACTGGCAGCATGAATGTGCAGCTGACAAATCTGCATAAATGTTGTGTTGCAATTATGTCAACAAGGACCAGAATCTCAAAAGAATGTTTCCAACATCTTGTGGAATCCAGCCACGAAGAACTGAGGCTGTTTTGAGAGTAAAAGGAAAACTACCTCAGCATTAATACGGTGTTCCTGATAAAGTGCTCTCCGAGTCTAGAATCTCAGAGGAATGTTTCCAGCATCTTGTGGCATCCATGCCACGAATAACTGAGGCTGTTTTGAGCATGAAGTGAGGTCCTACCCAGAACTAATATGGTGTTCCTGATAAAGTGCTAGCTGAATCTAGAATCTCTACTTTTTCTTGTGTGTGTACTGTATGTACATTTAAAGCCCCGTTCAGACATACATCACTTTACGTGAAAGGACCAGTGTTTAGCATTTAGTGGCATCTAGCGGTGAGATCGCAGATTGCAACCAACTGAATACCCCTCCCTCACCCCTCCTTTCCAAGCATGCTTGAGAACCTACGGTGGCTGCAACTTCAACGTAAAAACTGGAAAGGCACTCTCTAGATCCATTGTTTGGCAGCACAACATGGCGGGTTCTGTGGAAGAGGAACCGGTCACTATGTAGATATGACTCATAGTTACATAATTATGACTACTATATTCAATTTCTGCCAATAGCTCTGCTTAAATCCTACACACTGCACCTTTAATCTGATGACAATTTAACATGTCTGTCCCATTCCTGAATAAGCGCCCTGGTCACTTTTACATAAGTCAAAACGCCAATATTACATATCGCTTTCCTGAATTGAGGACCGTCAGATTAATATCTAGGTTCCCACACATTTTTAAACCTGCAGAAAGAGAGAGATTAAATGTGCTTCTTGTACATTACCACCTTCTAAAATGACTAATAAAATTATTATGTCAATCTTAATGTCTGATGCTCAAAGAAATAAAATCAATTTAATAAACCATGACACACACACTGAATGAGGTATTTTGAACTTGTTGAGGAGATTCTTCTCATTTTAGATCAGTCTATACTTTTTCCTAGTTAGAGTCAGGTAAGTTTAGCTTAACTTTATTTTTTTAATTTTCATTTTAAAAACTTAGATCATGGATGTGCAAATTAGCATCATCTAGCGACATCTACAAACATTTGGAGCAAGCTTTAGTTACTTTCTGCTGAAAATTGTTGGCAACACTGGTTGTCAAACTTTTGAGTTCTCTACATGTTGAAGCGGTACACATGGGGATGTAGTAAGAGCGATACTCCATACTGGAACGGGTTTGTGGTGGTGGTGTCTTTTATTATTTTTCAAAACCAACAACATAAGATAAAGTATAAGTAATGAATTCAACAGTATGTTTATCTTCTTTAATGTCAGCTGGAAACATTAACACTCTTGGCTAAGTAGAGTCAGGCATTCGAACTCACAGTAGTACCATTACTTCGCAAGCTAAAATGAGCATATCATCATCTTACTGCATTATTTTTTGTGTGCGTGCGTGTGTGCGCGGGCGTGTGTGGAGTGGGGGGTTAGCTCTCTTGCTTTTTATTGGATTTGGGACATTTACACTCAAGCAACTCCAGAATTGTTACACACGAAAAGCAGCTTTAGCATTCTTTCAGTCTTTTAACAAGATACCATTTAGGTAGTCATCAAGTGCTTATCTGATGCCCTTTAAAATGATTTCTATTTTAAAATGAGTGAGATAAAAACATTCAAAAGTCAGCGGGGTTTTTAACCAACACATAATTACTCTAGCTCTACTCTAATTATCCACAAGCTAACTAGCCTACAACTGATGAAATCTGGTTGAGACAGCCATTTTAGTTGACAATTGTGACAGTCATTGGCTAAAAATAAGAAACCTGCTTTTGTAAACCCCAGTGTCAAAATGAAAGACCCATTGTTTAAAAAATTACAGCAAATTTAAGTGGTTAATCTGCCACTGTTATTATTGTAAACTATACGCGTGTAAAAAATGGAAAGCTTGTCAGACGTAACTAAAGACAGTAACAGTAACTAAAGAGAGCGGGGCTTTGCGACTGGTCAGTTTTATAATATTATAAAAAAGTGAATTTATTAAGTGAAATTTTTAAAATAAGTATATGTGTATATTTTATGCTCTCTGTTACACTTCTTGCAGGTCCTGTTACTCATGGGAATCTCCAGCTCCAATATATTTCGACTGCAGCTTCATGTGTGTATGAAAGTGAATGTACAGTGAGTTTTGTGTTTGAAATTAGCCTTCTTCTCTCATGCTGCTCTTGGGACGGACTTCACTTCATACATAATTGATTAAATAAAAGTTGGAGGCTATGATTGTTTTTATGTATGAATGTTGGATATTAAAGTTTCTACAGTTTTTAGGCAACAGCACATGAGTATGCTTGTCATGTCCAAAACTTGATTTTAGTCAGAGTGCTGAATCTGGAAGTGCCTTCTGTACATGCAATGAAGAAATATCTAAGTGTAATTATGAGATATTTCACTGAAAGAAAAATAATGCTATGCCATCATTTTGGTACAATCCCACATGATGTGATCATAGATTAAAGATACTGTTATCACTTTCTCCCCTATTTGCCCTCCTGTAGTAAATTGGTTTTATTGCTCCCATAATAATTTCTTTGTTCCCATTTGATTTCCACACAGGTACCAAATTCCAGAATAATACAGAGAAATGAGGAACAGCTTCATTCACAGTAATAACCATTTCATACAGGCAATAATAGACCAACTGCAAGCTTTCCATATTTGTCTATGTACTTTTATTGACTCCTGTTGTCTTTATTTGCATAATTTTTCATTTCTACTACAGAAGGAGGAATATTAAACCAATTCTTTGCTCTTAAGCAATTTTGCATACTTGTTTTTTATTGTTGTTAGTGTTGTCTTCATTTCCACCTGTATGTTGGAAATGTGAATAACAGAGTACATAGATCTAAACCTTAATCTTAAGGCTCTATGTGATTTAAGACTGTGTAAAAGTTACACTATTATCTTAAGGGTCCCAAATGTTAACACCTCATAATTATATCTGTATCGTTTATGTGGGTCTATTAAACACGTCTGTATTTGTGTTAACAAAAAAATAGTGTGGCTTTGATTTTCACCCACGTTTCTGAGGGGCTCTTTCCGTGCCAGCCACACACAGTATGATTTTGCTGCTAGGTGTAAGTAACTGCCTACTATTCATCAGCGATATCCCTCTGATTGGCTAAGCACAGATAAACTCACAAGGTGGCCTGGGATCAGTTTTGGCAGGAGGCTACGGTTAATATGGCTGCAGGATCAGGAAGACGCATAAATGAATCATAATACAGTATTCATGTACTGCTACATTCAGAGATTATACTGCTCATCCAGCTCTGCACCTATCAGCACACTTCTGTCCGCCCTGACAGAAGTATTATTCTCTTGATGAGTAAGTGCTACATTTTGTAAAACCCAAAAAAAACCTGCATGAAAACCCATATTAGATTTATCTGTATGGATTAAATTAAAATACAATTTTACATATTTAAACTTGAGGTGTTTACTTTTACATGTTTACTGGTGTAATTACGTTGCTCACAGGGCCCATATCAGTATATGGGCATGCAGGCATGTAAATGTGTGTGACATCACATTAATTGTAAAGCAGACAAGATACTATAAAACCCAGTAAACATTGCAGCCTGCCAGAAGCTGCTGGGGTTTAGCCTGAACACTCGGGATGATCAGAAGCTGGTCTTACTGAACACGCAACAAACCTCACTGAAGACCTGCAGGAAATTTTGGTTTGTGTTTATCTCAGAGAAATCAGTGCCAGACTCCTGTTGCTGTTTGTAAGCAACATTGGCAAGCCAACAGTGGATGAAACCAGAACTATCAGAATCACTTGTGGGCACATCCATACACTTATAAAGCTGTTATTATTGTTTAAAGATATTAAAAGATCTCTCTGAATTGACTTGATCTATACACCTGTATTGCTCAGTTGTTTCCAGGATGATGGGGCTAATTTCTCAAAAGGCAGCAAATATAATGTGATTTTTTTTTTTTTTTTTTACAGTTCAGTATAACCGAAAAATACTGATGCAGGTGTTTGTTGCAGTTCTAAATGAAGCGAGTGAGTTGCGGCTTAAGAGGTCGGAGCTTGGGTTATTTATGTAACCAGTTAAAAATTAATAATAAATAGCTGCTTAGTAACAACCACACTAATTCAATCTCAAAAGTATCTTATATTTGTGTAAATCTGGAATTTCAAATCAAGTAACAATCATCCATTACAATAGTGGAATGTACAATTTATTCAGTATTATCCCTTACAGATTGATAGGTTAACATGAAACAATTTGAAAGCCTTTGTTTAATTCATTATTTAGAATGAGAAAATCACATTGCAGAGTCAGGTCAAAGCCACTGGCTTAAAGGCTTTCTCTGAAAATGATCCTATATATGGAAATGTGGGAGAAATCTGATTACCTTGGTGTGTTTTTAGTGTCTCCTCCAGTCTATCTCAAGAGCTATCTTATTTCCCCTCTCTCTGAATAAACAGCCCATATCTCTGGCAAAAAGCCACAGTTGATTGCCCCTTCTTTCTCAAAATGCTGTGCCTTGCTGCTCTGCCCCTTGTGACAGTATTCAATCCATCCCCTCAGACCACAATGCCTCATTCACATTTAGCTGACAAATCATCTGACCATGAGAAAATTGGGATTGAGATGAAGACCCTTAGTCTTTTTTTGTGTTAAAAAACAAAATGACCAGTAGCTTTAACAAGATCACTGAGGTCAGCAAGAGTCGATACTATGAAACTGCAGCTGCAGGGAAATCATTTCTCCACTTATTGTTATTGGAAGACATAATCAGCTTTGCCCTTTTCGTGCATTTATAAAATGTACTTTATGTTTTACTCTGAACATTTTCACTATAAGCCCAAGAAGGACACTGAATCTGTACGCTTTCAGTCAAAGTATGTATTAACAAGAGTAGGTCAAAACCTAGTATGTGGCTGGACCGCCCTTTATCTGTTTACTTCCCTTCTACTCTACATATACAGTAATTTATTACAGCCACATTCCAAATAAAGCTGTTCTCATTGACATGTTTTTCTGTTTCTGTTGTCAGACAACAGAACAAGCATGAAATAGTGACTGAAAGCCGCAGTGTTGGGATTTCAGCTAGAATTACTTGCAAAATTATCACTCAGAAAGAAAATAAGAAGCTCATTCAGAGAGATGTGCCTGTGGAGGGAAAGCCCAACCTTGCGCTTGTGGGGAAATACTGGCATCTCTCTATTACAGAGAGTAGCTAGGGTTTGTCCAATAAATCCCTAGACTTTTCGCTAGGTGCTGTTTGGAAAAAAGTCGCTAAAGGGCTGTGAAAAGTCAGTAAATCCAGTACCAGAGGCGCTGAATTGGCAGAACGACTCACTCACTCAGTCAGTCACAGACATTTGCGTTTATACGACTGGCCTTGCTATTGTGGTCCAGCCAAAATGTACAGTTTGTTCTCTGGTGTATCTTGTGCCAATAAAACAAGTGTTAATCATTTTGTAAAGTGAGATACTTTACACAGGCTAGTGCTTTACCAAGATCATTCCCTCTAAAAAAATATATTTGACAATTGAACAGGTCACATATACAAAATTTGGCTTCAACCCAGAACTCGTTCAAATCACTATTAGTCAAATCAGTCAATACACATAAAATATTAAAGTATGGAATTACACACATAATGTTATTTCAGCCCTGTTTGGATGTGTCTCGTGCAAATCTAAGGCTGCATTTCATGTGTAGTTTAGAAGACTGAATAAATATTCACCTACAGACATTAACTACAGAGGGGGTGCTCCGTTAGGGGAAGTGACAGGTTTCACCCTAAGAGCATCATTGGTTAGATCCTTTGGGCAAAGATTAGTTTTCTTCTAATGCTGTTGAGTAAAGAAGAAGTGTAATCATGCCTTTATCATTAAGATATTTTAATGATCTGGCTGAAGGATGTATGGTACCAATATCAACTGCAGTCATCTTCTTGAGATAAAATTTGACAAAATTTCTTTTTCATAAGTGGTGTTTTATTCTGTTAGATGTTATGGAATTTAGAAATCTAAAGTGGATTTATTTATTTTATTTTATTTTATTTCATATCATTTTATTTGGATGTAGTGGAAAAATTGCTGTAAATACATTTTTTTTTAACATAATGAAGTTGTTATGGGTAACGTGTTAGCAAGATGGTTGCCTTTTTACACATCCAGCACGCACAGAGAAACTTATGCATTCATTTGGAGTTGTGTGCTGGGCAGGTAGAATACAGTGGGTCTGTTAGTTTTTATGGTGAAAACAGCTGCCTGCTGCCATCACAAACAAGGTCAGTGAAAGTGTTGATAGTAAAACAAGAAATGTGCAGGCTATAAAACCCCAAACAATGACCCAAAAGACACTAAAATGCTCCATTGAGCTAAGAGGGAACTTTTAAGGCAAGATATAATTCTCTATGGGTTTGTCACTGCCAGTGACAAGTTTGACATTAAACATAATCTGACTCATTTTTAATCTAAAATAGTGATCACTGCATCTTTAATGTTGCTTTTTTCTGCATTTTAGCAAATTGTTTGTATTGTCTCCATTATGAAGCTTGTTGTGCTAAAAATGCTATGTGCTAATGATTGCAGTTAGTGTAATATGTAGGAGTGAATTGATATAACACAGATAATGGGAATACAGCTGTGTGATGCGCAGGAAATACACTCACAGATGTCTTTCGAATATAGTATCTGTATACTGGCATTGAAATAACATCACTACCAGCAAAAAGTAATCCTTCAAAACATGAATATTGATTCAATTCATGAATCATGAAACAATCTCTTTTATCTGAACTTTTCATTTTTGTTCAAACATTGTTCAATTTTCTCATCTGCCACAAGCTGTATGAGAAGATACACATGGAGGAAGGTTGAGATTAGACCTGAATGGGAAAAGGGCAATCTAGCCTGGCCTGTTTGGATGGAACAAGGCGGGCAAACTGGGTTCAATTTCCCATGACTTTCAAGATACGGGTTACATCAGGTAACACGTTTAACACATTCATCAGTCACAATCTTCAGCTTCCATTAATACTATGCTTGTGTGCGTGCATGTTTGCCAGAGGGCACACATGTGCAAGTAGCGTACATACAGTATGAATGTGTTTGGGCAATTGAACAAGTTCCTCTACATGAATGAACTGACTGGAAAAGTCGCAGTGTGTGTGCAAACACATTTGCTTTCTATTAACAAGCTCACATGTGGTCCCTCTTGTAGACTGAGAATATATTCATAGTTGGGTGCAGAAACATTTGAATTAGCCAATAACCAATGGCAACAGCATCTATATTACATCCTACCTCTCCCCAGCCACAACTGCAGTTTCTGCAAATGCTGCCTTCATCTGCAGTACAACACTGCTTTTTTAACCTCACATCAGCACACTCAAGTGGTACAATGTCTACTCACATACAGTATATACGCATTGTTCCAGTGGATGCATCCTGTCCCACAAGTTTTCTCTGAACTTCCACAAATGGATTAAATGCATTCAGCTCTCAATGGTTAAAGATACCTGATTGTAGCAAAGGCACAGAGCTAATACTTTTTCTTGAACACACTCAGCTAAAGCTTACATGACTCATTTTGGACTGATAATCATAAAGCTTGACAGCAATAAAGAAATCTACATATTGATGTTGTCGGATAGGTATTTTTCAATTAGGGTGCGAAAATGTTCTGTCAAAGTTCGTGTGAAAACAAAATAAGCACAAATGTGATATTGTACTGCATAAAAAAAAAACTAAAGCTGTACAGACCTGTTTCCTATACAGAGTGCATGTATATAGTACTAAACATTATTGCTGCAAGGAAGTTAATTCAGGTTCACATTGTGCTACAAATGCTAAAAGTTGTACGAAACAAAACAAAACCTTTAGGGTGGCATTTGGGGATGGATGGTGGGCAAACAAAGCAAATGACTTTGACACTAGAGAATGAGGTTCACATCTTGCATCCTGTGTGTGGTTAGGTTTAGGCGACAAATGCACTTTGGTTAAGGTTAGTGAAAATTGTTGCTTTGTTGAAATATCGAGAAGGTCAGCACATCCCATCAGGGGGTTCATGTCACAGTTGACTGTTTCAGCATTTAACCATGACCAAAGTCCCTTAGATAATACCATAAAAAAACATTAATAATGCTTAAGTTGCCACAAGCAGATGTACGAAAGAAAAGGTTGTAGGGTGCTGTCAGTGAAGATTTGAAGTATAGCAAGAGCATTTTGGAACTCTCCGGATACTGTGTGTTCATTAATAACAATTAACTGTCATGTTGTTAAAAAAAAAAAACGTAACCCGGTCAAAAAATTCAACTTAGTCGTATATAACATAATTTTGGGGAGATACGGTTGTCTGTAACTACAGATATGAATACGGGTTAAGTTTTTTTTTTTTTTTTTCTAATAATCAATACATATTGGTCTATAAAATACAAAATAACTGTAAAAAATGCCCATTACAAGTTTCCAGAACGTAATTGACAATGTCCAAACAACCTAAGCTTTAACTTTACAATTAAATAAAACAGAGTATAGCAACAAATCTGCACAAATTAAAAACTGAAACCAGTGAACAGTTGGCAATTTTTAGATGCAATGAAAGATTAATCAACTACAAAAATTGTTGGGGATTAATTTTCTCTTGATCACCTAATTGATTTAGCAAACGATCCTTTCAGCATGAAACAGAATTCATGTTTTCTCAATGTGACACAGAGGTTGAGCTGCACAGCTTTTCTTCCTTGCGCTGTTATTTTTACAAGCACATCATCAACCACTCACAGTCCCTCCAGGAGGCTCCTCAGAGAAGATTGCTCAACAGGCTTGCAGTCTTGCTCTTGTCTCTTTGGTCACAATGCAAGCCTTTGAACCAGTGACACTTGTATTACAACCCAAGACCAATCTGTGAGATACACGGGTTTTAAAATCCACCTCCAAATACCAAAGCTGACATTGCTCTTCCAGTGCTGCGAGCAACACTACAGCTCGCCTCACACCTTATTAACTGTAAGCAGGATGCTCAAAGGAATCCCTGGTGTCACAGACAGGGTTATTTACCACACCTGTCACCTGGCTCAAAGGCTTTCGTTGTCATTGCAACAACTTTGACCTGCCAGCTGCAACAATGGCACTGCAACATGCTTCTGCTGGGCAAGGCCATGTTTCATTAGACTGCTAAGTAACCTTTTAATGGTAGAAATAAATGTCAGATATAAGAATATGCTAAGAACTTCTGAAATAAGGAAAGTCAATACAATGCCATTGCAAACACTGCTACAAAAGGTGAGTTATGTTATATGCCAATGAGCACAAAAAAAAAAAAAAAAAGAAAAAACCCTATTTACATTATATATCCAAATATGTGTACTGTTGATGTTGTTACTGTCTGGAATACGCTATATTGCCATGACATTTTAACAGTTCTTCTTATTCTCTTGCTTCTTTTTTGGCAATGGACATGCAGTTTAAACAGATGATTTAGCCTAACTGAAGCTATGTTAACTGTCAGATGTTATTTAAAAACCTAGAATATCAAAGTGCTGATTTCTGAAATCTTCATTGCTGAAAAATGCTGCAAATTAACCTGTTATGATTCACTTATGGAGTTGTGTGTTACTTCAGACTTTTAAGTGCTTTTCTATGATGTGGTTGCAATACTGTGTCTACCTTAGAGACATGATGTAAAACCAATGAAGTAGATAGTGTATTGATACCATAAAGCGATCTTTGTTTGAGAGTTAAACAAAAACACTTATGATCAAGTAGTTACAGGGCCTCAGTAATGCTGCCAGCGCATTGTTTCATATTATTCATGTAAATAATTCCTACATAAATGTAACGTTCCCAAAACTGCATGACCCCAATGTTTTAAGAGATGACTTTGAGCTATACAGTATATTTGTGTCTTGTTTTGGCGAACTGGGGGCAGCATCAAGCTGTAAACACAATTTATGCCATGTAATCACCTCATAAAATTATGGTGAAGGTGTTAGAAAACAGTTGTTTATCTATACATCCAGCAGTCACAAAGAAACATTGCATTTATTCATTGCCATGTTTCTGTTCATCAGACAAATCCAATTTTTATTCCCCTTTGAGCTCTTTTTTAAGAGGGCTGTGAGAATGAAAAAGAACAGTAACGTTTTGGGCTGTAAAACCAAAACAATGAACTCAAAGAGACTAAAACTGCTCCGAAGAGCTTAGAGAAACAGCAGTGGTGACTGATAAATCTATGTGGGTTTGTCACAACAAGCAACCCCTTTCACATTAATTGTAGTCAGTTGATCCATTGTTAATATAAAAATATTGATTAATGCAGCTTTTCTGATTTATATTTTCAGTACGAACCAGTGGGTTTGGGGCTTAATGCCTAAGTCAGGGTAGGGAAGTCAGAAAGTACTATGAAACAGTCAAATGCATTATTGGTTTTGCTCTGTTAATGAATTTTGTTGACAATAACACAAAAATTGAATAACACCAACTCGGTCCTATAATGTTTCTGACTGCATTATTTCTCTGATAAATAAGCCTATTTGGCAGGAGGACTGTTGAAATGTGACATCCCATAATGCCCTTTGTTTGGAGAAAACAGCTTTTGCTTTTGGAATTGTTCACTAAGGTCAGCTTGACCATCTGCTCCTCTATGTCCTAAATTTGCCAACTGAGCAGAGCTGACACTGTACCTCCTGGAGATATTTAAAAAATGCATCCGCCCTATCTACACTCGCTAGCGAGAGACATTAAAATCCTCATGGAAATACTGTACCTTCTCTCTTCCAAGAATATTACATTGGTAATTCAGCACAGGTTGTGGAGAAAATTAAATATTCTGCTAGAAATAATAATGCAAAACATGAATACCTACAGTATAATTAGCTTTGGATATACCAGGTTTGTCTTTACAGTGCTACTCTCTTTTCAATGATATTTTGGGTAGGCTAGCAGTGATCACATCAGGGATCACATTAAGATTCATATGCTATGTTGAATCTGTGCTTATCTTCTTTATATAGTGCCCACATCAGCATTATCTACGACTTTTCAAAAGAAGATAATCTTGACAAAGATAAAAGAGGCAATGATGAAGAGAATATGACAGATATTTTCTGACTCGTCTCTTTCTTCCCAATTTCCTGATTGTTCTCAGCTGCAAGAGGAGTGGATCCATCCTGCCTTCAAACTCCTATCACCCTCTACATCTCTGCCCGTCTCCTTGATATGTCCTCCTGGACTCTATCTTATCCACTTCTATACAACCCTCAGACTTCAGCTGCTTTTATCTCCACTCTTCTCCCCTGACTCTATCTTTCCTGACTCCTCCAAGTTCAGCCCCCCAAATGATAAAAAAAAAATATATATATATATATATATCTAAGAACCTTGATGTCCTCCTTCCAATCTCCATCTTGACCATGCTCTTTGTAGTTTACTGGAGGAAAATCAACAAAGTAGGGCTCAGGCAAAAGCAAGGCCTTTGTGTTTGACATCTGTAATTTTGACGGATACCATTCCTGTAAACTCCTTTAAATCTACATAAGGAAGCTCTGCTCTTGGTAGCTAATGTAAATGTAATATGCAAAATGGGATTTTTGTATCCACAACTAATTTAGTGACAAAATATTTTAAACCTTTGGAACAGTGTAACAATGATACTAAATGTATCAAGATAAACCACAATATTTATGTTTTTTTTTAATTTTCGTTTTTTTTCTGGGGGGGTTGTTTCTGTTTTTTTCATAAAAAGCATGCGTGATTTGAAAATTTCAAGTCAAGGGCACTTGCGTGGGGCAAGCCACTGCAACAATTCAACAACAACCACCTCTGGATTGAGCCTTCCTCAGGATGTAGTTAAGTTTTACAATGATACCAAGGAGCCTGCACTGGTGCTTTAACAGCGTACAGACAATACTATTTGATAACATTAAAGAGTAGCTCAGGTTTATAACAAGTTGGGTCACATTTTCATAGGTTTGGCTATAATTCTTATCAGTTATGCTAATAGTGCACTCATTGAGTTCTCGAAACTTGTCAAAGAAGCAAAAATGATGTCTGACAGGGACAGAAACACAAGCTGTCAGACATTCAAGCACATGTCAAACATATTCTGCATTAGTTGAACATATGTGGAGGAGAAAATTAACGTGAACAGTACAGTTATCACCAAAACTGTCTGTTTTAAACACCAATCACACTTAACAGACTGACCTCTGTTAGACTGTCTCATAAGGAATTTGTACTGACATTTTGTCTGAGCTAACTCTTGGCTTTACTTCCAAATAAAGTGGTTTAGATAGCTGGGCTAAACTGCTGGCTTTTTTTGAACCTGCTTGATCGTCTGACTGCTCCTTTTTCTTGCCCTGATTGTTGTAATAATGTTGTCCCCAGATGTCAGCAATTGCTTTGGTGAGTACAGTGTTATCGTGAACGATAATAGATGGCCAAAGCTACAAAACTAGGACCGAAAATTGTATTATCCCTTAATTTATCCTTTAATTATCCTTAAAAGGAATAGTTTGACATCTTGGGAAATACGCTTATTTGCTTTCTGGTGGACTTACTTAATATTTGCCTGATGAATATAAGGCTATAGATATAGTAGCCAGTAAACATTAGTTTAACATAAAGACTGGAAATGGGGAAACAGCCTTCCTGGCTGTTTCCAAATATAATAAAATTCAACAAACCATTATCTCTACAGATCACCAATTAACACATTATTTCTCTACATACAAAAATCACAGCATAAAAAAAAACTATCTGCTGTTTTGCAGGGTTATGAGCCAAACTGTTTCTCAACTGGGCACAGTTATTTCCTGGAATCTCCACTGGTTGCCTGGCAACTGCTCACAGCCAAGAGATTTTTTGTCATTTTTGTACGGATTGAACAAATGAAATAAAACCTACAGAGGCTTTGGAAAGTATTCAGACCCCTTCACTTTTTTGACATTTATTGTGCTGTAGATTAAATTTAAAATGGATAAAACTGCAATTTCTGCCAATCAATCTACACTCAAACTACACATAATCCATATTGCCAACGTTTTTAGAATTTTTTTGCAAATTTATCAAAAATCAAAAACTGAAATGTTTCATTTACAAAAAGTATTCAGACCCTTTGCTGTGGCACTCCAAATTGTGGTAAATCGTCTTTGCTATAGTTATCCTTGAGATGTGTCTAGAACTTGACTGGAGTCCACCTGTGGGAAATTGATTGGACATATTTTAGAAAGATCCAGTGTAAACTGTGTAAAAAATGTGTCACAGTTTACACTGAATGTCAGGCCAAAAACCAAGCCATGAAATCCAAGGAACTCTCTGTAGACCTCTTTGATAAAACTGTTGCAAGGCATAAATCAGGGCAAGGATATAAAACCATTTCTAAAGCTTTGAGTGTTCCCAGGAACACAGTGGTCTCCATAACTGTGAAATGGAAGAAGTTTGGAGCCACCAGGACTCTTCCTAGAGTTGGCTGTCCCACCAAACTGAGTAAGAGGGCAAGAAGGGCTTTGGTCAGGCAGATGACCAAGAACCCAACGGTCACTCTAACAGAGCTTCAGAAGTCCAGGAATGGGAAAAACCTGCCAGAAGGATGGCAATCTCAGTAGTACTCCATCAATCAGTGCACGAGAACAGAGAGTGAGGCGATGGTTCACCTTTAAGCAGAACAATATTTTTGAGGGTTAATAGTGAGACCAGCGATGGCCACTGACAACAGCTCTGTGGAAACAGTATGTCAGGACGTTGTGGCTTATTTTTAGTAAAAGG
This sequence comes from Xiphias gladius, assembly GCF_016859285.1. Lineage (NCBI taxonomy): Eukaryota > Metazoa > Chordata > Actinopteri > Istiophoriformes > Xiphiidae > Xiphias > Xiphias gladius. The sequence continues at coordinate 3,340,271 of NC_053415.1, read as the reverse complement.
AGAATTCTAACTTTGAAATTAGTTGAGGGAATTAGATGATTACACATAACAGAGCATATTGTTAATTTAACAGATTACAGTTTGTTTTTTCATTGACTGATATTTTAGTGTCTCTTGACTTTTATGTCACAAGGAAATGAATTTTTTTAATGGTTTTGCAGAATTATTTGGCATTATTTGAAAAAGGATTGTTGAGCCACAGCGTAGGGGGTCATTCAGTCATCCAAACCAGTGGTACAGTTTTAAGTTTATTAGTTTTATATTATTTGTTTTTAATTTATTCTTGTTTTATTTGGTAGAGCTGCATTCTTCGTAGTGTTGGTTGGGTGCATCCTTAGAAACTAAGGCTACATTTCACCTAGAAGTCCATGAACATACAGGCAGTATATTAGTTTGTGAAGTTAGTCAGCAGCAGACTCCGAACAAACAAGAAACAACAATGTTGGACATTTGTGAAAAGACATTAATAGACCATGTTGCCACTGGCACTTTTTCTACCATGAGCTTTTCATTAAAAGTATGAGATGAGGTTTTATTTTCCATCTTTGTAATTTTCTATTAATTTCCTTAGAAGTTTCCTGGAAGTAACTATGTAATTTAGTACTAATTATGTGGAAAATAGAGACAGTGTTCAATTAGCACGCAACCAATTAATCAATTCAAATTAAACACTAGCATAATCCAGAAGGTCTTTCACTCAGTGCAGAGCAGGTCAGCTAAACATGCAAAAATGAAAATATTTCTACGGCAAGCATACAATTCAATATATATAAAGTACAGTTTCCAAAAATAAATGAAATTAATAAGGTTTAAATATTCCTTTGGAAGTCAACACCTGTTTATAAAGTCAACATAACTAACTAAACTCTAATAATGCATCCAGACCACTGTCTCCTATTTCTCTGTAAGTACCAAGTCACATAGTTACATATTAAGAAAATTATTAATAAATTAGAGAGCAGTGAAGTTAAGGATTATCTAATATACGATAGCTCCTTTATTGTCCCCAATATGTTGTGCATAATCAGAAGTTCTCAAGCAAGATATTCCAGTAACGGTCAAGGATGATGGACCTTATCTGCCCCCAGGTGAATATGCTCCTTAATCATCCAGGTTCACACTAAGTACACAGCCAAGTACATAAACCATGCCACTTATGTCCCAGCTCCTTGTCTATGTGTATGTATTGGAGAAAAACAAGCATATCATGAGCATCAATAAAAATTGTTTTCAGGAAGTAAAAATAGACTGGCTTTGGTAATGGAATATTATCAAAAAAAGTTTTGAAATTCACCTAACAATATTTAAAACAAAACAAAACAAAAACATTTTCTCTTTTACTTTTATTTCGTGGGCAGCATAGATTAGCTGTACATATTTAGGAATTGGAAAACATGCAAGATACTGAAGCTTTGCAAATTCTTTGACTTTGTACCGTTTCTTTTAAATTATTTGACCTTTTCAATGCGTCACTTACACTCACACCTTGGATCCTTTTGTGTTACATCAAACAACCAGGGCGATAAGCCGAATTAGGTAGTAGAGCTATGTAGTATAATGATGTACTGTATGTTTTACTGTGTTACTATGGTTTTGTTTTTTTATGATTGTTTGTTTTGTTCTGTTTTTTTCTGTTCAGCACACAGACCTATTGGGTTTTGTTTAATATGTAAATTAAAGCCTTTATTTTATTCTCTTATTACATTAAAGGACAGTATGACTTCTTTCATATAGAAAATAATAAATATCAGCCACATCAGCTGCAAGGTAAATGGCAGTCCTGTGTTTCTGCAAAAAGCAGTAACAACCTGCTGTTTCCTTATTGATATTACAGCAGCTAACATTCATAAATTGTTGTGAGCCTTCATTCTGTGATTGACACTCACTCAAGTGAATCAACATCTGATTTCTGGCCTGTTATTGCAGATAAAAAGATATTACTTTCTTCTATGAACCAAAAGGACCAGCAATTGCTGCAGTGTATGTGTCATTAACCATCAAATGAATCAAGACATTGACTGCGTGGAATGTAAGCAGCGGCAATTTAGGTTGTGGCAAGGGAGGCTCCAAAAAGAAATGCCCTGTCAAATCGATCTGCCTGCTATGACATATCAGTACTTAACCTTCCTGCAGTCTATGCACATCATTTTGTACATGATGCTGGTCTAGACATTAATTCCTCCCTCTTCCGAGACATTTCACCTACACTGCTGCAAAAGAAGGAGCTTATGAAAAAATATGAAGACACTCACTGGATGTCTTTACTGTCACTGAGCCATGTGTGAATCATGCTGCATACATGTTGCTTACAGACTGAGATGAATTGCTTTTCCATTAGGTTGCATGTTCATGCAAAGGTTCCAAAGTACAGTTCAGAAGGAAAAGAAAAATCCAGAGATGCAGACAGAGTGACATCTGTTGGACATATGAAGAACTTCATGCATGAAGGGGACACTCAAAATGTAGAAAACATCAGCACTATGATATGGTATGATATGACAACATAAAGAAGAGAAACGCATAGTTTAAGTGTAGCGAATAATTTACTGAGGAAAAATATCTTTAAAGAAAATCTTAACCTGCAAAGACATTTTTCCCAACCCCAAACACACTTAAATATTTTTCTGCACACACAAGATTTATTTCCTGCCATTTACAAGACACGCATTATAAACAAAATTCTGTCAAGCTAAATCTAGTTGTCAGAGGCTTGAGTCATCCTTGCCTGTTGAAAACAGTGCCACAGAAAACAAATTGCCCATTTGCCAGCTTACTCCAAATCGACTTCCTGTCAGGAGGATAGCGCTATTTAAATGAAGATTTCCACCTGGTATTGTACTGTGTTGTACTGTATTGTTTGACTTTCCGTAAGAAGCGATTACCTGCATGGGGGCAATACTCCCCCTTCATTTTTATGAGGCTATCGCCTCCAAGTTTATTTGTCATTCAGACCGAAGCGAACAAAGTGTTGAAAACAAGACCTTTAACAGGTCTCCAAGGACCAGATTGAAAAACCAAGAAAAACTGTCAAGCCGTTTTGCGAAAGCTGTGTTATACCACTCACATTTTTCATCTGAAGAGGACAAATTTAAAGTTAGACTACATCACCATAAGTATATGGACACCTGAACATTACATCCATGTGATAGATGAATATTTCATTCTAAATCCATGAGCATTAAGCTGATGCTACAGGCCTAACAGCCTCCTTCTTTTCTGGAAAGGCTTTCCACATTATTTGGGAAACCTGGTTTACTTCCATTCAGCCAGCAGAGCATATTATGTCTACAGAGTTTTCATTATTATGAGACTCTTTGTAGTGCTGCTTCAAACCACATTGTAGTTTTACTGTGTATCAATCCGGCAGTTGTTACTCTTGAGTATTCCAATACTTTGCAATATATTTCCCCCCTCTTCTCCTCATTGTCTGGGTTGTTTGATTGTTTTTTTGTTGTTGTTTGAAATTCTATGTAATACAAGAAAATGGAGTCTCATTAACAACTTTCTTAACGTTACACTGAATTTATCCTCTTTCTGTTTTCAACCACTACAATTGCCCTACAAAGCCAAAATGCTAACTACTTAGTCAAAACTGACCCAGGTGAAATTCTGACATTAAAGCCCACAGTTTATGACATCGAGAAACCACAGTTAACAAGTGGGCCCTGTCAAACTTAAAGCATGACAAGTCCAAGCTACTTCACTTTAAACAGCAAGTACACAATGACAGAAAGCAGCGAGCTGTGCACACTGCACCCAAAGCAAAAAAAAAAACGAACAAAAACCACATTAAATCTTATCCACAATAAATGTATGTTCACACCTGTGAGTAAAACTCTGTATTCTCTCCACAACTCTCCACTGTTTTACAGGTTGAAAACCTTGTTACACCTTTAGCTGCATTTAGTGGTTGATGTAGGTAGCCTAGCTACCCTTGGTACCTGCCTAGCTTTGCAGCCTGACCAATTCTCTACCAGCTGAAAGGTCTAGCTCTGCTAACCAGCTGCCTGAATGCACACTGAAAACAATGCTTACAGGTAACAGTAAAAGCTATAAAATAACACTACCTGAACTGTCCTACATTAACTATCCTGTGAAAGGCTAATATTTATCACCAGTCACTTATGCTAATCACTAATACTTCCAGCACATACACAAGGCTACTAATATTCCAGCCTTGCATGTCACCTCAAATTTACAGTATCACTTACGACCAAAACCAGAGACCACGGTGTATTTTTGTCAGCACAACGGTCCCTTTGCAGTACCCTTACCTGTTCAAAACATATAAACGACAATGGTCAGCGACAGCGTTCATATCGTCTGGCGACCACTCAACATGCATCAGGTTTGCCATCGCTCATGGCCGTGAACCCGGGCTGTCAGCGGCCCGCCTAATGCAGCGAGAGCGACGGCGCCGGCATTACTAAGCTGAGAGCGCCCTCTGCTGGCCTGCTTCGAACTGGCACAGGCACGCACGCACGTCCCAGCCCCTGCTGCCGTCACTCGTACAAATAATACAGTAAAACTCCAAAACGTCTGTCAATTTTGAAATGGGGCGGGCGTCTCATATCTTCACACTACACTGTAATGGTCATCGCTATTGCAATGTGCTATTGAGTGTAAATGGGAAAAGAACATAAGGTAACGGCTAAGTCCAATCATGATGAAGAATGAATGTAATGCCAGCTAGTTATGCTACAGCTCCTGCTAAAGCTACCTGTTAAAAGAGCTTAGCAGTGTAACAGGACAGTGCTGGTGGAGATTTTCTCGCTAGTTCTGGCAACTGTCGAGACCCCTTCCTTAAGAAACTCGAGCCTCCGAACATCCCACCAGGATGACTGGTAGGGAGTGCAGTCGTCCTGCTGGCAGCGGGTGAGTCTCTCTCTGTGTGTGTATCTGTGTTCGGTGAGGGGGGGGGGCAGAGCAGACATGATCCGTAGAGAAGCACAGGGCGAGTTGCTTGTAAGGTCGGCGGCGACATGGAGTGGCTGTCCCCGCAGTCTAGAGCTACTTTTCCACTGAGAAGGGTCAGGGACGCTTCCCATCTTAGCAGCTGACTGCAGGGGAAGTCAAGGAAGAACAGACACACAGCAAAACAGAGATGCATTTCAATGTGACTGAATAAACAGAAACGTGCAAAATAAAAGATTCTTAACACACTTATCTGTTGTAAAGTTTTCTAGGACAGCCCGAATGCCTTAAATGCTTTTTTTACAAGTTCACGGTTTCTGTGAAGTTGTGGAAATATTTGCATCATCGCCCCCCCTCCCTTTAGGAGGGTCAGGCTTGAAGGCGGGTCCCACATGCAGTCAAGAAACTGCCAAGGTTGACCTTAGGGTTACCTTACGGTGTTCTGTAATCCGCCTATCGTCTATCCATACCTGCTTGTCCTTGTCCTCAGACCACTGGCTGGGCTGGAGGCAGAGTGCACGCCGGACAAGTTACTGTAACAGGGCCCGACGCATGTAGGCGGACTGCCACCTGCAGACAATTTAGATCCTCCACTTAACCTAACCACATATCTGTGAACTGTGGGGGCAGATCAGAACACCTGGAGGAAACACGCGGACTCCACACAGAGAGGCCCCAGCAGGGTGGCAGACCTCCTTGCTGTTAGGGGACAGTTCTAACCACTGCACCACTATGCCAGCCTCTGCAATGATTGCTGCTATTGTAACCAATGTATTCATACCAATAATCCATTTCTGTTAACATTTTGTTGTTATTTTCCTTGCATATAATTGTTTCTGTGTATATTTATTTTGGGGAGCCTTTATGTAGTTAATTTTATTTTTGTTGTGTGACCTTTGACATTTTTTCGAGGTCACTTCCTGTAGATTCACGCTATTCTCCTCAGTTGGCGGCAGGACCTGCTGTGAAGTGTAGGGACATATTATATATCATTAAATTACCCAAGGTTTTTATCTTTGAAGTAAAAAAGGGGAACGGCTCCAGTTTCACGTATTTTGACCGTGGTAACTGTTGTATTGTAGTAAACTATGGTGGAGGCTGACTGATAAACTAAGCAACTTTGCAAACCGTGTCAGAAAATCATCAAGTAGCCAATCATGGTGAGTGAAGCTATGGTAAACTATGGAACACTCATTAAAGAAAATGGTCTTAGATAATAAATGGTACACTAATAGATAAAATACTTGGTTAACAGATTCCAACTGCTTGCCTTGCCTTTTGTATTTTGTTGTTTAGACTCTGTACACATTTCTTTACCTTTCCTCCTCTATCTCCTTCACCCTTCTTCCTATCCAGTCTCCCTAAAGGGATTAAAGCAAAAAAAAAAAAAAAAAAATCTTCTGACTGAATTTGTTTTCTCAGGCTAAGTCATATTCACCATCTACAATTTGTAAAACCAGTTACAGAGGTGGCCCACATTGGCCCCCGACGCCTGCTACACAAATAGCATATTAAATATGTTAAATTAAAAACGATGCACTATGTTTGTAGATCACATGGTAGCCTACATCCACGTAGACTGCATGCCTACAGATCAGCTTCCCATCACCTGGTAGTGCGACTCCTACGTCCCGTAACCCCACCCCTGATTCTAACCCTTGGTTACTTCCTGGCTTGAAAAGACGTTTGTGGTGATGTTGTGGATTCACTTGACACTTGCTAGAGTCCGGGCAACTTTTACACAGCAGTCTTCTCTACATCTAGGCAAGCAAGTGGTTAGTAGTAGAAGAAGAGTGATATGAAGCTGCTGTAGCAAGCAGCCAGCCTTAATAGCCAGGCTTTGCTACCCGCTCTTTCTTTCCATTGGTTTTAATTCTCAGTAAAAAAAAAACAAGGACCTTTCCAGGGACAGCTCCACCAAAACTGTGGACTGTTCCTGGAAAACGGGGACGTCTGGTCAGATGGAGTGTCGGGCCACGCTGGCTACAGTACATCATGTTTCTTAAACTGCAATATTGTACATCATCTACTCTTATTTCTTTTGCTTTTTCACACAGAATTCTGTTGGAACTGCCACTTCGAACCACGCCACACTTAAATTATTTGAAGGGCCAGTGGTTCAGGGGGAGTTTTGATTTGACATTTTCAAACAATTTGATTATTTGTTCAGTGTTACAGCTCAGTTTTTCTGCTCTGTACCGACATTTGATGGTAATAAAATCCTAAAGCTCCAGAGAGGATTTTTTTTTTTCTACCAAGACAGTGTCACCTTTTCTAGCTCTTAGTATTGAACTACTGAATATTCTGCAAATCCATTTTATCCAAGACAATTTCGATTTGTAGTAAAAAAAAAAAAAAAAATTTCTTTAAAAAAAAAAGAAAAGATTAGTGCAGCTTTAAAATGTACTGAAAACTGCTGAGCATGTTGCAAATGTAACAGTGGAGCTTTGATTAGGTATGAGGGCCACTCTGAGAGTACAAGTCGCTCTGACCAGGAGAAGTTGGCTGTTGGGTTACCCAGTGTCTTTAAATCAGCTATACTATGATACAAAAAAGCGAAATCAATGGTAGTGATCTTTCCATATCTTTCATATCACTAACTCATTCACTGAGACATTTCGAACATCCAACCTCTTGAGAAGCTCTCTTTCTTCCATCAGTCTCACTTCTGTGAGCTCCAGCTCCGGCACAAAAGAGGCATCTGGGGTCAAAAACTCCCAGAGGACTCCAGCGGTGAGAGCTCCTCGACAAGTCCTGTCGTCATTGCCCCCGCTGTCTCATGTGCAGACAGCTGTGGCGGTGGCAGCTGCTTCTGTCGCGGCACTCAGCCTAATCCCACCACTCTGCAATGTAAGAGTGCGCGCCTGCCCAGTAGAGAGAAGTTCAGGGATCCAGGCGGAATGTGTGGCTATTTGGCCTTCACCGTGAAGATACTGTCCGGATCACCCAGGGGGAATACTCTGCAAGACCTGAGTTGAGCCGGTAAAATTATTTCTTGTTTATTCCTGCCTCAAAGTAAGTTTTCAGTCAGAAGCATAAGCCAAATGTTTTTCAGTGATGCAAAATATTAAATTAAGATCATTACTCTTGACACAAACTTGTGCTCCCCTATAAAGCGAAAGCGTCGTGAAGCATGGTAGTGAAATTTAAAAAAATGAGGCTTCAAAGACGATCTGCTGCTAAAGATACTGTCAGTATCTTTAAACACACAATTTACTGTTTACAGAGATGATTTTCTACTTAAGGTGCACTTTGTTCCAGCTTTAGTTCACTGTTAATGATTTAAATCTTCGTCCCACATTCATTTCTGAGCTCATAAGCTTATGTATGCACCTGGTCTGATTATATTGCTGTTAAAACTTACCTCCTGAGCTTTTATTGCCTCTTTGGGTTTCAGCCGACCAAAACTACTTTCTTTAGGCATATTATAGTAACCCTTGCAATGCCTTGCAACTTCATGCACACCAATATCAACTCGACCAAGAAAACATTTCAATCTGCGTAAAACTTTGGGCAGAATTCATGATAAAATCCTGTCCTCATCCATTCTACACCAGGTATAGCATGGGCTTCTATTGGGCAACTATGAGCTATCAGCCATTGTAAAAGCAAAGTTACCCTGTGGCAAAGACAGCTTAAAAAGTCAGCCATTAAAGGGTCAGAATCAGTCAATTCTGAAAATTTGGGAAAAATGAATTTACCTGCTGTAATTACACATACACAGGTATATGTACATACCTAAGTACGTTTCAGAGTGTGATTGTAATTTTGTTTTAGGGTAAGTATTTTTAAATTTTTAAACAGTTTATAGGGAAAGATTAAATTTATTAAAATATTTTTTTACAGGAATTATATCATGGTGGATGTGGTGAAGGCTTTGAAACTGCATCCAGATCACGTAGAGAGAAAAAATTTGAGAAAATATTTTGTAGTAAAATTAATTAATAAAATGAGAGAAAAAAAAAAAAAAATCAGTATTAAAATCAAAATCTGAATATCACCAGTGGTGATTTGTCAAACATTTTTGGCAGGTGGGGGTTGTACTGAAATCTGACAGATTCATCTTTTGAACAATTTATTAAGAAAAAAAAAACTAAACACTTGCTGAGTATAACTTTCCAATTTGAGTTTGCTTGATTTTTTTCCCATTTCATACCTCAGCAAATTAAATTCCTTTGGATCTTTGGTTGTTGGTAGGTAACAGGGTAATCGAAGACATCATTTTGTGCTCTGGTAATATTATTGATATTTATCACTATTTTTGACATTTTATGCACAAAAGTGTTAATCAAGAAAATAACTGAGATTAATCTGTAATGGAAATGATCGTTGAAAACAGCAGTATAAAAAGCATTAACACAGCAGCCAACTAAGCAGAATTGAAGGGAAGAAAGGCAAAGGTCCAGGACTTAGAAACAAATTTGAGCCTTTATTGGAATGTCGCAAGGCATTAAATACACAAATCCCATTATTTTAATAATTTGGTATTTAATAATAAAAAAACTTCTAGTCTAACAATACTGGTCTGACAGTCGTTGTTATTCAGTTTCATTTTTATAACCTCAGTAAGTCCTTTCCCTTTCCTTTCACTGCATCACAGAGGTGGAAACCTGACACTGTCTGAAGTGAAAGGAGACGTGAATTAATGTATGAAGAATTAAAGGGCAGACAGCGATGACACATGAGGGGAACAATAGTACTCAAACTCAAAAAATATTGCGTATCAAAGCTGCATCGTGGGTTAAAACAGTCTCTTGTTTATATTGGAATCCATTAATTTTTTTTTTACCCCTGATTTCCCAAGTTTTACATATAAAAACTTTTGTATGAAATATAAACAAGCTCTTACCGTGATACACAGACATGTGCATTTGAAGCTGAAATAATTTGCAGAAAATAAAAGAAGACAATAATATGTTCTAAACTTGTCAATGATATCAAGAGTCATTGAATCTTTCCTGGACTCATGTTCTATAAACATAAATAATATGTTCTGGTGTCAGGTAATTACTGTCAATGTTACTGTCATCATCTTAGGCCTCCACCAACACCATCTTTATAGTCATCATCGTCATAATCTTTATCATCATCACTCCCTGCATGTTGCTCAACAGATCCAGAAATGTTCTTAAAATTGTTTTGGCTTACAAACCATTTTCCCTCATTTTGAAAAGAAAATACAAAGAAAGAAAGAAAAAAAAAAGGAACATTCACAATAAATTTTCCAGCCGGTCTGTGTTTGGTCTGGTCTTTCTTCTTTTTTTTTTTTTTCCTTTTTATATTCTGGATCTCCTTCACGTCCCACACATCCATAGCTGAACGAATAATCAAAAAGCACAGAAGCATCACCATCCCCCACCTCCTGAGCCTGACCTTTATACCGCCTAACTTCATCAAGCCCCAGCCCCCATCCCAGCCCCCACCCGCTGTTGTTAGACTTTGGAGGTCCAAAGTTAAGACATGACTCCAAACACAGGGTTGTGGCGACAGATGCTCGGCCCGATCTCTTCGTAGTCCTTTTTGGTGTGGCAAACCTGGTAGAACTCAGGCTGTGGAAAACAAAGATGAAGGTGAGTACTAACATAGACCCATATAACAACAGAAAAAACAAGACTAGGTCAGAACCTAGTATGTGGCTGGACCACCCTTTATCTGTTTGCCTCTGTCCTACTGTCTATTCTCACATATACATTACTTTAATACAGCCTGAATTCCCAATAAAGCTGTTCTCATGGACATGTTTTTCTGTTTCTGATGTAAGACAACGGAACAAGTATGAAATAGTGACTGAAATGCAGCCTTTTAAGACTACATGTTAACCAGCAGTCACTTCCAAGCCATTTCCCAGCAGCAGCTCTGAAATGCTAAAATCCTGATTTTAGAACCGCAACGTCATCTGACAAAATCACCACACAGTCAAAAGTCAACGGCTCTGCTGTGATTTCAGCTATATGTACTCTTGAAATGATCACTCAGACAGAAAGGTAGAAGCTCATTCAGGTCTGTATCAGCTCCAGTGTGGCCAATTGCATGAGACACATAGAGAGGTGTGCCTGGGGAGCAAAAGCTCGACCTCACACTTGCGGGGTAATACTGGTGACTTTCTTCTACAGAAAGTTGCCAAGGTTTTTCCAAAAAGACACTAGATTTGTCGCTAGGTACTTTTGTGAAGAAAACTCACTAAAAGTGTGGGAACAGTTGGTAAATCTAGCGACAAAGGCGCAAAGTTGGCAACACTGCTTGGAAACGCCACCTGATGATTCAATAGAAACTGTTTAGGCCAATTTATTGGCTGGATGACCAATGGTACAACGTCAGCACTCAGTCGTGCGGCATTCGGCTGACCAATGGTGTAACTTTATCAGTCAGTCAGTCACGGACATTCACGTTTATATGGCTGGCGCCGCTGTTGCAGTCCAGCCAAAGGAGAAAAAAAACAAAACAAAAAATCAGATGGCAGATGTTTTTGGAAAGCAAATGTAAAAGCTTTAAAGTCCAAATGAAACTTTGATTGTAAAATTTGAAATTTTTGATTTGCTACAGTGTAAAGGTCTGCTCTGTAAATTACATGCACTATCCTACATAAATTTTCTACTCAAAAGAGAGAAATTTGTTTGTTTGTTTTTTGGTTTCATGATAGGACCCCATGGCTGTGCATTTACCAGCCAAAATGCAGTTGTGTTGTTTGTCTACATAGACCGAGAATGTTTTTACCATTTAACCATCAAATTATTAATTTTTAAATGTGAAAGAACACGGAAAAACATGTGGGTCCCACCCCCAGGTCTCTCAAAATACTCCGGCAGCAGCCAAATGCATTCAAGAACACCGGTAGAATACTTTCTAACATGCAGAGCATAATTATACTGTATCTCACTGTCATAGAGATTGAGGATAAAATTATTGTCCCTGTGATAACTTTCCAAACTGTTATAATTGTAAAATCCTGTCTACTAGTTTGTTAAAAAACTGCTGTGCGGTGTTTTGGCATGCATTAACCCTTCAAACTCACAGATGTATTACTCAAACTGGTCATCCTGGATCATATTACATCATCTCACCTGTACCTGAAACAGCCCACCAACACCAACACCATTGTTTGTATTTTCAAAACTCAGTGCTTTTTTTTAGGTTTGAACAGTAGTAACAGCCCGACAACACAAATAGAGCCAGGCTTTGAACAACAATTCATTTTAGCTTTCCTGCTTGTCTCCTCCTTGTGTTGCACTGTAGCTATCTGAATGAAATAAACATTCACCCATGAAAAAATGCACTGCAGGCTATCAGCTAATTAGCAATGTAGCTGTAACAGTTTGAACAGTTTAGAAATGTATCTGCAAATATCAATGCCCCTGATGGCTCAGCTGTCAATCAGACATGTATACAGGCCTGCCCACTTGGAGGCTTGAAGGCTAACAAGCATTTCTGATGTATCTCTTAAGAATTTTTCATTCAATATTATAAAAAATATAAATCTAATAAAGAGATGACTAATTGCATTGAATTCAGAGGTACATTAAATAACTACTGAGTTGTAGCAACTGGTTATGCAAAGTGGCAAAAACCCAAAAATCGTTTGTTCATTTGTATTAAAATGTCATGAATGATTACTTCAGATTCTTAAAATTGAAGGCCCTTAACTGCCAACGTTTAACATTTTTGATGTGATGATCTACCACTCAAAGCACTGAGATGATGATGATAATGAACTGGACTTCTAAAAAGTAAAAGAAAAGAATTTAGGAAGTTGGAAATATAGAGCATTAGGTCCTGAGACATAAGGGGAAAGAAATATATTCAGTTTTAACAGCAATTAGCCTTTTGCGATGCAAGTGGCGCAAAAACCCACAGCATTCACTTCCACTCAATAGGACTAAAAAAATTACACAACAAATAAGGACTGAACAAAAGTACTGCATGCCATTCAACATCATGCAAAATGGAAGCCATCATGTCAGTGAATCTAAAAGTATATATCCTCCTCCTGTCTTAACCTTTGACTACTACATGTGGATAAAGTAGTGTGGGTGCATGTTTGAAATACTTACAGTTGATGCTAACATTGATCCACCAAACCACACTGCATATCTCTGCATATGATGAGTGATAACCTGGACATCGATTGGTTTTGGCTGGGAGGAGGGAGGGCAGAGAGAAAAATTGGGGATCAGTTACTTCCAACCATCTTGGTAGCTACAGTATGGGATGCAGTAGTAATGTGAAGGAATTTAGTAAAAGGATGACATGGGACAGAGTGAAGTAGATGAACTGGTAGGGGCTTTTAAGCCATTATATTTGGAATCTTAATACTGGCCATGTCATCATCACAGATACAACATACATTTCTTTACAGCAGAGCAAAATCTGTCTATACAATACACAACTCACAATTATGTCTTTCAGTCACAATGCAATAGAAGTACAAAAACATTGGAGCACATCAGAAAGTATTCAGGCACTCTCACTTTTTGTTGTTATAAATTTAATTGTAAAGCAATACAATTTCCATTTTTGTCCATCAATCTACACTCAATGACCAAGTGAAAACATGTTTTTAGATATTTTTGCAAATTTATTAAAAATCCAAAAACTGTAATCTCTCATTTACAAAAGCATTCAGACCCTTAATTCAGGTGTTTGTTGAAGTCCCTTTGGCAGCAATTACAGCGTCAAGTCTTCTTGGGTAAGTCTCTACAAGCTTTGCACACTTGGATTTACATTGTTTATCCCATTCTCTGTCTGTCTGTGAACTGCCATTTGCAGGTCTCTCAACAGATGATCTATGGGGTTTAAGTCTGGGCTTTCACTGGGCCACTCAAGGACAGTCAGAAGCTGCTTTCACACACTGCAACCCTGAACTTTTCTAGACATTACATGGAGGAGCTGCATGTGTGAATGGAAATGTCCCAATCAGTTGAACTGGACATTGGCGGATTTTACCCTGTTGGCTCCCTAGTACAAAGTCAGTATAATGTCCAATTAAGTTGCAGAGATGGAAGAACCTCCAGCAAGTTCTCACATCTCTGCAGAGGAAGCTCTGTTATGGTGACCGTTGGGTTCTTGGTCACCTCCCTGACCAAGGCCCTTCTTTCCCAGTTACTCTGTCTGGCTGTAAGGCCAACTCTGGAAAGAATCCTGGTAGTTCCAAACTTCTTCCATTTCACAGTTACGGAGGCCACTTTGCTCCTGGGAACACCCAAAGCTTTTGAAATGGTTTTATATCCTTGCTCTGATTTCTGTCTCATCATAATTTCATCGCAGAGGTCTACAGAGACTTCATGGCTTGGCTTTTGTCCTCGAATGCAGTGTGAATTGTGGGACTTGTCCAATCGATTCAATTTGCTAAAGGTGGACTCCAGTCAAACTCTAGACACATCTCAAGTACAATTTAAACAAACAGGAAGCACCTGACCACAGTTTGGAGTGACACAGCAAAGGGTCTGAATACTTTTGTAAATGTACCAACTTTTGATCTTTTAATAAATTTACAAAAATTTCCAAAAAAAATAATTTTTCACTTTATCATTATGGGTTATGCATGTAGACTGACGGACAATAATGCCAATTTTATCCATTTAAAATTAAATCTACAGCGCAAAGTGTTCAAAAAGCGAAGCTGTCTGAATACTTTCTGAAGCCACTGTATATACATTAACTGTAGATGTATGGTTTACATACACACTGATGGCCTGTACAAACCGGAAAAAAAAAAAAATAAAAATAATGTCATCGATACTCAGGATACTTTGGGACAGAAACCTGCTCAAAATACTTCAGTATGTTTTCTATTTATTTTCTGGACTTGTTTTGGCTACGTTCACCATCTGCCTCTTGTGTGCCTGAGTTGGATTTACAACCAGTCAGCTCAGCCTCAGGCTGGTGACATTTAACATCTCATCAAGATGAATCACAGGTATTGCCCTCTCAACTTGACCAGCTAAAGAGGAGGCAGGAGAGACTAACTTTACTTTATATACTGCTTCCCATCTTCCTATCTCCAATCTCATATGAAGATTTTAAGACCCTATTAGGTTTATGCTCAACAAGTTTACTATTGAAGTCAACTGATCTACATTCAATACACATCTGTACCAACTATACTTGTAGTGGGAAAGCATATAAACTTTAAAAGACATTTTTTCTCAGTTTCAATCCTCACACAGTAATTGTGTTTTGTTGAGCAGAATTGATCTGTGCTGCCTATAAATGAATGCATAATCTCACCTTGAGTTTGCCTCCACTCAGCTCCTCACTCATCTTCAGTCGGGCATCAACTGTCCTCTTTAAGTCTCTCTGCAGACGGCGCCCAAAGTCCCTAAACATGGTGGAGCCTCCTGACAGAACAATGTTCTGTGGAAGAAATGGTGATGGGGATTACAAAGCTTTGGAATAAGAAGCACTTATCCCTTGTGACCTGTGGAAGTACAATTGGCAGAACTCTGATGGGAAATAACACTTGATACCACAGTAACATACAGTATCAATCTCACTCCTTTTGATCATTTCAGTCTCCACCCAGTTAGGAACGAGCTGGGCGTTGTTACAAAAATAAGCCCCATCAGTATGATTCCATGCTCTGATAAAGAGCGTCAACCCTTCTAATTACCAAAGACAAAATAATTTATATGCTTGGCATGAATTAATTTTAATACAAGCTAAATTAAAATTTTTTCCACTGAAAATAATACAGCAGGACTGTTGTCTGTAGTCAAGCTCATTTGCTTAGAAATTAATAAAAACTGACTGCAGTCTTCACTAAAGCTTTCTGCAAGGCAAAAACAAAGGCAGCATTGTTTATGTTCAAAAATAACAGACCTTCAAATTGATCCAGGGACAAGGCAGAATTTAACGGATCATGTAAAAACTTAAGGTACAAATATTTAGCCTACTATTATGTATTGGAGAAAATTAGAAAGAGAAACAGTCCCTTAAAAGTTGTGAGTCAAGATTAATGTCAGCTTACCTTATAGAGAGGACGCCTGACATCAATAGGGCAGTTCTGAATGACCTCGTCCACGACCTCAGAAATAGGCTGGGTGAAGTCAGGGTTGGCAAACTGGGATGGGGAGGAGACAAAGAAGACTTGTCATTCTGGACATCTGATTATATTATATCTGATTTGGGCATCCCAACTGATTGGACCAAA
Organism: Xiphias gladius; assembly: GCF_016859285.1. Taxonomy (NCBI): domain Eukaryota; kingdom Metazoa; phylum Chordata; class Actinopteri; order Istiophoriformes; family Xiphiidae; genus Xiphias; species Xiphias gladius. The sequence continues at coordinate 3,324,211 of NC_053415.1, read as the reverse complement.
CAGACTGAGACTGTCCCAGTCTGGGCGACTTTGGTGTGTGTAGATAAAATCAAACTTTGTGAAGCGTTAAAGGATTGTAATTGTTGGTCTTCTGATCCAGATGGTACTTTCCTTTATCATTAAGATTATTTTAAACATGTTTTCATGACTTGAGCTAAGTCTGTCAACATTAAACTGGTAGGAACGGCAAACAAAACTGTCAGAGAACAGGGAGCAAACAGAAGTCCTGATCCCAGACTATGTTATGTACATACTATATGTATCGTGCACAATGGTCCGTCATTAAAGTCCTGGATCAGAGCTAAGCATAAAATGTGGTGTGCCATGCATTAGTGGGAAGCATTATTCCTTGTTGCTTTTCTCTCTGCAGCATCATCTCCCTTTTAACCCATTCCCCACAAACTGTTGCATAACTTAGCGAGGTAAACTGTTTTATGGATGTCAGTTTGTGTTGTTATACAGTTACAAACAAGATCGACACAGCTCTAATCATAGTCTACCTATTGTCCAGTGTGTTGTCCTCTATATCTACTCACTCATTCAATACATGCTCCTTTCAGACCCTCGAGACTCTGGGCGTTACATGTGGGCTGTCGAGACTTTCTGTTTCAGTAATTTTAAATCGTTTTCCCTGCTTTGATTCACACTGCACTGACCAACCTCTGGGTGGAAGAAGATCTCAGGTCCCAGGAAGCGCTCGTAGCCAACATCGATGGTGAACTCCTTCTTGCTGATGGCGTTGATGCCGGTGTACTGCTTGATCCACTTGGAGCCGTCTGTGTCGTACTTGTTGAACTCTTTGACTAGATCTGGGCACACATAGCTGAACCGCTCCTGATGGGGAGAACACAGGTAAAGCTCAGCTTGAGTTAATAATACCCTTTAAATATAGCTGACTGTGTGTTAGTAATGCTTGTAAAAAAGGTAACAAGGTTGCAGTATCTCCTCTATTCTAGTCCTCATTTTGATCGTGTATATCACCAGTCAGTTTGAATTAACAAGCCAAAGCAACCTACAGTGTTTTGCTATCAATGGGTTATACTGCACAAGTTATAATGAGAGCAGGACCGTTTAAATTGTAATTGATTTTGTTTCTGTAACAGTGTATTCAGTGTATTCTGTGCGGTGCTTTCAAAAATGTCATTAGTTTGAACGGTAGGGAATGAGGTCCACACTGCCAGCCAGAATACGGTGGAATTAACATTTTTTGACATGATTGGCAATATGCACGACACGCGCTCCATCGATGCTAACGCTAATTATTTGAATTCACAATATTTCTTGTTTGTGTGCCTCAGGATAATGAAGAATGGTCTGTGGGGCAACATGGGGCAATTGTGGAGAACTATTGTGAATCAATAAAATGTAATGACTGACGGAAGAAGCAACAACAAGGGAAGGCAAAACTTAAAGTCATAAATAAAGTACATAAAGTAAACAATAAAATTCCAGTTTTCCATCAAATTTTTCAAAATCTAGGATTCCTTCATTGTCACTATGTTAAATGGAACTGGAGTTTCAAGAGGAAAAACAGCCTTGTGCATCTTTTCTGGCAAAGAGTTCTTCACCCAGTGATGAAATGTGTCTCCCAGGCCATTCAATTAATATTTTTTTAATGAGCTTGATTTACCCAACAACAATTTTTTGTACATCAAGTTTAAACATGAAATTTCATGTTTATATTTCATTTATATTTTCATATTCCTACAATATCCGTGTAGCAACTTTATGTAGTGAATTTGTTTTTATAAATTCCTGAATTAACTTATCATTCTCTTGTTAAAATGTCAACTTTTTCATGAGCTAGCTTATACTATTTTTCTTTGTTGTAGCTACTCCTCCGTGAGTTTACAATATTTTTCTCATATATCAGTATAATATGATAGGGACTGTCTATCATCCTGCCTAGACACTCTCTACATGACGGCGATGAGATTCCTTTTCATTACACAAACACACATTAGGATCACCACATTCAAGATGTTGTTGCGTGCCAGCGCTAAAGGGGACACTTTGGCAAGGTTATCTGCTGTTACTGCCAGTTTACAGCCATAAGAGGCTGTGTGTGTTGTATCCCACTGATGACACATGGAATAGCTTGTGAGACTCCAGTCAACACCAGTAGGGGTAATTATTGTCTCTCTGGCAGTTGAAGTGGACGATGGGTATTGTAGCTGAGGACCTACCTTTACTGCCTTGGCTGTCTCCAGCGACTGCTCCGGTGGGATGCCCACCTCCCTTTCCCTCAGGAGCTGCTGGGTGAAGTAGGTGATGTCTCGTCCTGCGATGGGAATGTGCTTTATACAGCTGCCAATAACATAACCTTCAGCCTGAGAGACACAGAGGACACAGAAAGAGAAAGAAAGAGAACTGATATTATATAATGTACAAGAGTGTAGAAAATAGAAAGAGACACTGAGTCTACAGTTGTTATAGCTTGAAATTTTTCCATTAGATCTGTGCTTTTCTTCAAGTCCTTCTCCACATCCCAATGGTGTTGTGTTTGGCTCATTTTTTGTGCATGTTCAGCAGTGGCTACAGACATGCTGATTCAGTCACACATCCTCTAAATGTATTCTGTAAGCACATTTCCTAAAACTGAGTAATTCCTTCCAGCTTCCAAAACACTGTGGTCTGGTTTTAAAAATCAACACTATCCGATTACTAAGCAAGTAGACAGGTGGAAATATTATTTTTTTAAAAGGGAGAAAATTCTTCATTCTTGGCCACATAGTGTATAAAACCTCAATATAACACTTTTCTACCCAATGCTGCCCCTAATATTGATTAAATGTAAGCCAGCTATGTTTAGTAGCAGTTGAAAATGAACATGATGAACACGGCAATCAATTAAAATGCTGTTCTGAATGGAGCAAAATTAATTATGTCTCTCTCCAAAATTAAAACAGCAAGGTCACTTAAAGAACGGATGTTTACACAAAGTCCTATTTAGTTACAGTTAAAATATTACATGAGTAAAAATAACAAGCTGCTATTAAAATACAGCGGCACAAATGTGTTGAAAGATGACCGATGTAAGATAACACTGACCTTAACACAATAAATTCTATGAAACGCCCAACTCCCGAACGGCCACAAGAGCATGCACAAAGGAACATATTCAATACGTACATATAAATGTTGACTCTTTAAAAACGTGGGACTGTGTACATGTGTGAGAGACAGTGAGTAACTGACGCAGCTGTAAAGTGCAATCTGTAAACTCACCACAGGGATGACATGGGTGACACCATCTCCGCTGTCAATGACGGTGCCTGTCAGCGTCCTCTCTCCCACCTGTCTGGACGTCCAGGAGGCTGCCAGAGCGAGCACAGCCTGCCGCACATGTGTACAGGGAAATGTCATACTGATAATATCTTGACTGTATGTTCTCATGGGAATATGCAAATGTTGCTATAGCTGTTCACATTAGGAAGGAGTGCTCATGACTAAAATGTGATAAAATAGAGAATTTAAAACTGACTTTTGAGTGTATATTAGGATAACAAGATTATAAACCAGATGAGAGATGTATGTAAAGGCATCATGTGTGTCTCCCTGTCATAAACAAACTACAAGTACCAGCATATCTCACCTGCACAGCGATGTACAGCCCTGGTACATTGAAAGACTCAAACATGATCTCAGCTGTGTACTCTCGGTTTTCTGGTGTGTTGAGAGGGGGCTCTGTCTGCAAACAGAGAAAAAAAAAACAAAACTAAAAAAAAAAAAAAAGAAGAGGGCATTTTAAGAACTATTTTTTGCGGCTACACTTTGTGGTTACTAGCCCTAGACTGGCCACATTTTTCAAGACTCCTACCAGGAGGAAGTAGTGGTCCTCAGGCTCAGCCCTCAGGTACTTGAAGATGATCTGCTCCATGAAACGCTCCATTAGGTCCCAGTCCTCCACAATCCCATGGCGGATTGGCCACTGTTAACACAAGGGTTCAGGTAATTAGAATAATTTATTTGAGATGGGATGACAATTGGAGAAAGACCAAAATACAAGATGCAAAAATAGTGATATATACTGTGTGGAGTAAATTTAAACTGCAGGGACATTTGTCCTGCGATATATTTAGCTTTTAACCTGCCTTTTGGATTAAATTCCCATCTACATGATTTTTCCAGCAAAAACATGTCCACATTTTTTTCTTAGGTCATTGTCAAGTTCACTTCTAAACCACCGAATCAGAATATCTGAAGTGCAACAGAGTGGACTCTCATAATAGAGTCTGATCATGGGTCCAACAACGTAGGGCAGTTTCCTCTTCAAGCACTGCTCTGTGAGAACAATCTCTAAAATGCATAGTTTGTCAGCTGTCTAAAGAGCTCATGCAGTTGTTATGCCAGACTCAGCAGGTGCAGCTGATTGCCAACAACCACAACACTTGGAGATGGAGAGAGGTCAGTGAACAGCTTGGAACAATGTCTAGACTTTACTAAACAATGCTTCTTCAAGAATGGCACTAAACTCCGGACCTGCAAGCTCATTGTCACTCTAATATGCGGTACACAGTGTTAATGTCTGCGTTTCATTCCTAAATTGACTTTTCCCTCAGTGAACATTTTAACTTGTCAAATAAACACAAATGTCACTAACAACAGTCACTATTGCTGCATTCCATTTGTGTGTTGTGTTTCATGGCTCTATGCCAAATGCTATACTACAAACTCATTGCATACAGTACAGGATAGTATGTGTATGGGCTCAAATTACAGTCAGAGGGATTCTGAGCTTGTAAACTGATGTTCATGAGTAATTCCAAAGATTGTAGTTGTAAATCAAACTTTGTAAGCCTGTAAATCAAATCTGCCTGTGACATTCAAGTAGTGCATGTGTAGAAAAGATGTGTATTTGCTGAAAAGAGTGTGCGAATAAATCTGTGAACAAATTATATCAGTGGTCAAGGTAACGGAACCATCTACTTTCTTAATGGACTTTGTTTGTGATTGGATTGTCATTGTCCAATCAGATTCAGGTGTAAAGACCGGGTCAAACTCCCACACGGTGTGGGACCTTTGAGCGTTGAGTTTTACATGCAGTTTTCTGCTTTGTATCCGTACACAGATGTTTCTCAAAAGCACACAGTGTCTTTGTGTAGCCTCACCACTGAAATACAAATCTTTTCTACACATGTAAAAACTGGAATTTTTCATGCAGGTTTATTTTATTTTTATTACTTGGAATTACACAATACTTTAGTCATTATACATCAAATCAAGCTGAAATTTTAAAATGCCACTGCCAGTTAAAGTTTACAATGGGACAACTACATCTTCCTCATGAAATTTCATAGTTATTCTTTGTTTTCTGAGGAGTTCTTGAGGCTGTTTCACTACGATTCACCATTTGTTTCAGTATTTTCCAATTGTGATCAGCTCCGGCTTTTACTTTCTGCATTGCATTGTGAGATAGTGTCCTTCAACATCACACTCAAAAATCAAGTTCTTTTTGTTATACATTCCGACTATTTTGATAAAGTTTTATCTTGTCGCTTTTCTAGGGGAACACAATACATATGTGCCCGCTCAGAATTAGTAAGTGGATTTGGGGCACAGCTTTAGTATTGTGCATGCTGGCTAACTGGCTTACTGGGACATATAATGTATCTGGCACAAAGCCATTGTTAAAGTTATTATTAACACCTGCCATGACAAGCCTACTTCGAAAGGTCTGCTGCCTGTAGCAAAGAGGAAAATTAAACAACTATGTGCATGCTTCCGCATTTTTCACGCCTTTTTATTAAACATACCCAGAGTCCCAGATAGCCAGGAATAACAGCATCTGGTAAAATCAGACTTTGTCTGCAAATTCACAGAACGTATACCAAATTTAGAGCTATCTCCTCTAGAGACTATCATCTTCATCTAATCTGTCACTTTAAATAGTTGTGTATGTAGCAAGTCCAACTCACTGGGTAGTTCCTACAAATTAAAGAATAAATGCTAACTGTCATTTCTAATCTCTGAACCACTAACAAAAAAAATAAATAAATCTAATCAATGTCCTTTAAAATGGGCTATAGAGACGAATACAGGCTTTGATTGTTTATAATGTCACATTACAAGTCTTGTGAAAAACTGTTTTTAGGCGAATGATTTCACAGAGTTGATTCCTATTTTTTATGCCCCTGTGAAGTCTCTCTACTCCATGTTTTGGGAATACAAAAGAAAAAGTCACCCACCACTGCAGGGGGAAAGTCTCTCTTTTAGCCTGCTTCTTGTTCACAAATTGCTAAGTGCATTACATGTACAATTAAAATATCAGGTCTATAAGAGACTGAAACATTCAAATACAGTAGCTGTTTTGTCAGTCACCTCTGTGGGTGTGTAAAGCCATCAGGGTCATGTACCTTAGTGGAATATGTGGGCTTGTCTACTGCTTCATCTCCGATGTAGAAATCCAAGTCATCCACCCCCTTCATCATTCTCCGCTGGGCCTGGTCTCCGACCTTGGCTGACTCTTTAATGGCAATACCTGACAAAAAAAAAAAAAAAAAAAAAAAAAAAAAAAAAGAGAGAATTCAACAGAGAGCAACAGAGAGGATAATCTCTCGTACAAAATTGTGTACTGTATATTTTAGGAATTAAATTAAGTTGAGCTCGTTAATTACATGACAAAACTTATCAAAAATTAGTTTTACATTTTAAATCATTGTACATCTAGTTGTTTTACATATAACAGAGTTAAACTGGAAATGAAAAAGTGTTACAGGGACAATCGCGGATAATAGCAACAAGCGAAACTTAGACCACTACGGATATTGTCATTGTCGGAAAAGATTTTTTTTTAATTTATTTTTTAAATTAGCACATATTAATTGTAGCTTTTGCTCTTATCAATGATGCATCATGGTCATTGTTCGTGTCACTGGCCTGCTTGGCTGCTGTGAGGGGAATTTAATGCATAGTAAAATACTCACATGATGGAACGATGAACTGTGGCTCTGTGTTCCCTGCATACCCCAGTTTGGTGTAACTGGAAGAGAAAAGAATTACATTTCAATATAGAGAAGCAAGCTGCATGATCTGGACAACACCAAGCACCAGCTATACTGCTGGTGCTACATTTATATGTGTGAAGGTTTACTTCAGTAAAGATTATTTTTGGCTGCTGTCTCCTATTGTTTTGATCAATGCCATCACTGTCCTTTAGGGGGGTTGGTTGGGTGCCAAAAGCAGCGGCAGCTCTGGGGTTTGCTAATAAGAGGCCATTAAAAGAGCCATTCATGTCACACTGGGAACTGAGGACTATTCATATTTGTCTAGGGGAAAAAGATCACTTCTGTCTAGAGTGACCATCCTTAATATAAACTAGCCGTGACCTCGGCAATGGCTGCTAGATCCTGCATTTCCTATTTCTCTATATGATAAAAAGGGAGCAAAACCTTAACCTAAGTGGGAAAGTGTAAGGATAAAAAAAAAAAAAAAAATTATGCAAGATTTTAAAAATCATCCTGACTGCAACATTTTCACCTTAATGCTCAAACCACAATCAGTTTAAGCACCTGGAGCACACCTTAAGGCTTAGCATCAAAGACTTTAGAGTTTACAGCCTTCACCATGTATCTGCTCTGTCTGAGTGGTGTTCTGCGGGGCACATGCTGACCAGATGTGGTCCTGACCGGGTTAGGCCCAGACAGGACTCCCATACTTCCTGCACACAGGACCCAAGGGACTGATAGAGGACACTGCTGACAACTACCAAAGCACTGTGGGCATAATAGGCCGCATCCTGGTCATAACAGTGGCTCCTTTGAATTCAACTTTATTGGAAAGAAGCCGGAAGGGGCCACATCAGCAGTCTTAAAAAGAAATTAACTCGTTGTTACAAGTGAGTTACAATCATTTCATTTGACTTTCAATAACTGAACTATTGACCAAAATAACTGCGTCCCTAGTTTTTTTCATCTGAATAAGTACAAATCTACAACTTTTTAGATTCAAAATCTAACAAATTCATGTAAGCTTTTGTATTTCTTGTCCTGAGCACCTATCAAGGTTTCTTTTTCCTGGATATCATGTTCTTACACACAGGAAATGGTACATTTTTTACATAAGCAACAACAGATGTTTGTGTAGAATAAATACAGAAAGGAAACAGATATATAGGATTAAGGAACAGCGCTCTACAATAAGTGCCACTACCACAGAAGTGCATAACACCAAAGCAACAACTTCTTATCACCTTTCCATAGTTTCTTTAAAAGTTTAAGACTTGCAATATCAAACTTGCCAACTTAGACTTAAAATACAGAATCACTGCTTAACATACTCCCTCCAAACACACAAGTAGTCCAAACTGACAAGCAACAGTGAGCACATGACCACCACCACCTATTTTTTCTGCTTCAAGTGAGAAGCTTTTGGTTTGTCATGAACTGAAAACATTGTCAATATAGTTATATAATCTAATCTGGCAACTTCACCTATCTGTAAAGCACACCAAAAACACTATAGAGCTGCCAATGTTGATTTTCTAAAGGTACAGCCAGGAGAAAGAACACTCTGGGAACACACAAGCCAGTTGATCATGTTTAAATATAGTAGAAAACTGGCATCTCCACTATGTGCAGGATTACTAAAAATAATGGCACAATTTCTTTAGATTTGTCAATTTTTAAGATCTAAGTTTATTCTGTTTTGTAATATAGTTCACACTTGTCAATGTGCCAGTTCTAATAGTAAACTGTGAGCAATTCTTAAAATAAGCCTTTAAATACATGATGCATTTCGTATATGTGCTCTGATAATTTGAAATGTATTACACTAACACAAAATATGTATGCTCCCAGAAATGGGGATGATATTGACTTTTTTGACACTTTTTCCTATAACACTACACCAACTCTTTAGGTATGGGCTGAAGGTAACTGCCACCTGAGACTGAACATGCAAGTCACTTCAGATAAGAAAGTCTGATAAAAGCCTCAAATGCGAACAGTTACAGAATAAATAGTGACAATTTAAAAGTGCGTCCTTCAGAGTTACATGGCCAACATACTGTATCTACGTGAGCATTAGTATTACTGTAAATCTGCACTAATCGAGATTTTTATATTAACATTGAATTAAATGACTGTGTTTAACGTGAAAGGGGTCACTCATAGTGACAAATGCACAGAGAAGTACCACCTGACTTTGCAGGTTTCCTCACCTCTACGGAGAGTTTTAAAATCTTTTAGGATCTTTCAGCTCAATATTTTGATTTTAATGGCCCACGAATTTGTTTTTATTTTGTCCCACCATTATTATCAGTGTCTTTTCTAGCAGGACCAGGTAGCTGTTCCCAGTGAAAAAACTCTGATAAACCCACTGTACTTAACTTGCTCGACACCAAACGGCAGACAGACGGCGTTAGCGACTAGCTGGTAAACATAGAGGAGCATCTATCATCAGCATCAGCTGCGACAGTCTCTCAGGTGGTGGAGGCCAAAAAAAGAGCGAAGAGGAGAGTGAACTTTTAAGAAATAGGACTCCACACGGATTAATTATCAGTTATGAATGGAGTGTCCAATGGCCATATTTCAAGATTTTTATGGCTGTGAACATGATATCACCCATTTTTGTCAATTTAATCCAAAAAAGCATGGATTTGCATTCAGAGATAACAATAGTTGTCTCATGACAGTAACAACAGCACGGGCTGACACTAACCGACTATAGCAGCAGTACTCTTAACACCTTCATTCCACAGAACAGTCCCAGCTTGTCATAAGCAACCTGCCTCAACAAGCTTAATACACACCACATGGCTGACAGTGGACATCATTGCACAGCCCGGCTGGAGCTGAGAACAATAAGTTTAAGTACTGGAGTAAACCATTTTCGGCAAATGATTGTATATTGGTATCTTTTTCTTTGAATCTTACACCATGCTATTTTTGAATGGACCACAGCAGCGGGGCCAGCCCTATTGGTGAATGTCTGTGACTGACTGACTGATAAAGTTACACTATTGGTCAGCCGAATGCCGCGTGACTAAGTGTTGAAGTTACACCACTGGCCATTGCTCTTTTTAAATAAATTGTGCCAGCTTAGAGCTTTTGTCGCTAGATTTACTGAATTTTCACAGCCCTTTAGCAACTTTTCTTCACAAAAGCACCTAGTGAAAAATCTAGCGACTTTTTGGACAAACCTTAGCAACTTTCTGTAGAAGAGAGTTGCCAAGGCTGCAAGCATGAGGTCGGACTTTCGCTCAACAGGCAAACCTCTTTATGTGTCTCACTAAATTGACTGCAAAGCAGCTGACACAGGCGTGAATGAGCTTCTAACTTTCTCTCTGACTGATCATTTTACCAGTATATGTAGCTGAAATCACAGTAGAGCTGTTGTCTTTAACTTATGTGTATGGTGATTTTGTCAGATGAAGTCGCTGTTATAAAATCAGGATTTTAACAGTGCAGAGCAACAGCTTGGAAATGGCTTGGAAGTGATTCCTGGTTAACATGTTCAATCACTAATTTGGAATTTTTCTTTTGTCTGACAACAGAAAGAGAAAAACATGTTAATAACAGCTTTATTAGGAGTTTGGTTGTATTAAATTACTGGAAATGTTTGCACAGACAATAGGTGGGAGACAAACAGATAAAGGATAGTTCAGCGAAATACTAGGCTTTGACCTAGTCTTGTGAACTCAATGAATCATATACAGACAGGTGGCAAATATAGGAAAAACCAATATAAACTTCTCCTAGTAAGGTGTTGGGCCATCATGTGCCACAAGAAAAGCTTCACTACACCTTGGCATTGATTCTACAAGTCTCTGGAACTCTACTGGAGGGATGGACACCATTCTTCCAAAAGATATTCCCTGATTTGGGGCTTAGATGATGGTGGTGGACAGTGCTGTCTAAAACGTTGGACCAAATCTCCCATAGGTGTTTAGCTGGGTTGACATCTGGTGACTGTGAAGGCCATAGCATATGATCCACATATGACTCATCTGATAATATCTTCTAAATCTCTGTAGACCTCTGCGTGTTGTTTATGCACCACTGAACTCTCAAATATGCATTCATCTTTGTAATGAATGGTTTATGCACTGCAATCCTGCTATAATATCCTTCTCTATGTATCTGTCGATGGAGTCTTGTTGCTGACACAGTCTGATCACGTCCTGCATTGACATTCTCAGTCACCTGAGGAAGTGTTGCTCCTCTGTTTTTCTTTACATATCACACTAATGCACAAACATTACGGTCATCAAATGTGCTCTTTCAACCACAGTTTCCAACCCTATTTACTGATATTTTTTTGCATAGATCTAAATGCAGATGTCACTTTAGTCACTGTTCCTATTGAAACACTAACCAGTTGAGCAGTCTTTGTGACTGAAACTCCTGCCACCCGTGTCCAAACAATGAACCCCCTTTCAAAGTCACTTAGATCTTTTCCTTTTGCCATCTTGATACAAAATCAGAATCAACTGGGCCTACGCAGCATTATTATACATGCCACAGCGCATGACTGGATGTAAAATTACTTAATTGTACCATGAACCTGTGTGGAAGCATCTGCATTTTTTATGTTTCTCCGCTTAATTATTCAGACTTTTCCTTTAATTTGTCACCCGTCTGTACTTTTTGGAAAATGCTAACAGACAACTTCTTATCAACCTATAATCTAGGTCTCCTTTTCACCAAGGCTCATTAGTGATTGCAGCCTTGTGTTATGAAATTGCTGAAGACAGATGAAGCATGACTCCACCCAAGCCCTTCGAAAACCCTAAGCTGGAACACCTGAGATTTTTTTCTGCTGACGAGGACTTGATTTGACAGTACAATGCCAGTTTTGCACAAAAGACAACCTAACCTAAACTACGCTCAAATCTGGATGTAACTGTTGTTCTTTCATTACATGGTCAAGTAGTCTATTCTAATAATAGCAGCCAGACCACTTAGAAGGTTGATGTGTAAAGGAAGTGGAGTTGTCATCATTTGGACATCATGAGCATGACTCAGAGACAGCTGTTGAACTTCCTCAGCACTTTACAACATCTGTCAATACCTGGTACTCTCTGGCTAAACTGCAAGCCATAGCATGTCAAAGTTTTCACGTAAAAAGACATAATCATAAACTGAATTTGAATTGTGGGTAAACTGTGACTTTATGACCAGGTGTTATTTCGGCAGATAAAAAAGTAAGTCTTGTAGACACTGATACTGGGACATATGTGTTATGACTTTAAGGCTCAGCCAGAAAAGTAGAAGCCATCTGCTTGATTAGTAGAAACTAGCACAGGCTAACCCAATTCTCAGCAGCACTTTCTTTTGCTGTCCCAGTGCAGATCAGAAGCAACAGACTGGTTAACAGCCTGAAGGGAGGAGGGGGGATGAGTGGGGAGGTATGCAATGTGAGGAGTGACTAGTTCAAGCCTCTACATGCAAGCAATGCAAACCACTTTTAGCCCCCAAAAATCACTCCTGCGAAGGGGCAGATACAATGACTGTGTGGGTCAGTATACAGTATACTGTGTGTACAGTTAAAAAAAATAAAAATAAAAAATAAATAAAATAACTGGATAATCTTTCAAATGTCTTACATGGTTTAAACCTTCATTTCAAAAGGAAAAACTATTAGAAGTGAAGATCTACCTAATACCAAAGCAGTAAAGGAGGTATGTACACCTATCAATACAAATAGTGCTGCAGGAGGATCTAAAATAACATCTAGCCATGTAATATTCGGTCTGTCCTTTAAACATCATTTGGTTTCAAAGCAAAATACTATGGCTTAAACACATCTGAGACAAATTGCTTTGGAAAAGAATCAGTGGCCCTGTAAAGAGAAGAAATTAGAGAAGTTAATCAAAAAAACATGCTCGGATGCCGAGAAAGAACCATATATGGACTAAAAAGCGTGAATGAGGAAGTGTAGGCTGTATAGGAAGTAGTACTGCGCCTGCTCAAACCCAGACTAATGAGCAGAAAAATTTATGAATTGCACTGGCTAAAGTCACGGACTCTTTAGGCGGCACATATGAGTGTGGAAAATCTGGTAAATTACCATAGAATGTTACACTGGATTGATGTTAACCGTTTAGCAAACTCCAAATGAATGAAGCCTGATGTGGGGGAGTCCTTCCTCAATCGGGTTTCGGTCTTGTAACAGCAAACACTAGCTGGGGTTTTACAGTCAAATCCACTCGACAGGAAGAAAACACACTGTAGCTTGCGATGAAACCTTGCTAATGATGAAACCTTGCTAATGGTGAAACCAGCTAACGACCAAGACAACGGACGTGAAAAATAAGCGGCGACTGTGCACTTGGGATCAGCTCAAATGACCTGACTGGGTTTATCTCCGAATGCAGAGGGGAGATAGTAATGTGTCACATTTGGCTGTTCGTTAGAGAATTAGCTCGCAGGCTAGCTCTCTAAATATACACAGGGAGACACACACCCAGTTGCTGCTGCTGCTGCTGCTGCTGATGATGATGATGACACTGACAGTCCCTAACCGTACTCAGCCCCTCCATGACACCCGAGACCCCTGTCTGCACGGTGCTCCGGTTTGAACAACCTACCCTGTGCCGCAGTCGACAACACACGCCGGTAACCGTCCAGCCATCTCTCCCTGGGTCTCTGTTTAGAAAAGGTTAAATCTGATGGATAGCAGGCTGTGTCGGCGGGAGGATCTGGCAAGCCGTCCACAGGCGGAACCCTGAGCCCGCACAGTGCCGTTTCCACTTCCGCACTCGGCTTCTAGCAGGCAGGGAGAGGCAAGATGGCGGAGGCCGGGTAGAGCGACACAAGCACTACAGGCAGGTCTGTGCGTGCAGCTGTCAATCAACGCGGGAGGATGGCATCCGTTTACATGAACTCAACCATGAACTTAACGCCGATGTAGTCTTGTAATGCTTTTATTTCATTTGATGTACTATATTTAAGTTATTTTTATTCATTGTAATTCATTGTACAGTGTTCTAATGTGTTTATTTATTTATTAATAAAATGTTTTCGTCCTTTTGTAACATGTAAAATATACCACAATTTTTTTGTAAATAAAATTTCAATCAACTTTGAAGAGCTCTAATAATAATAATGATCTATCATATTTAATTTATGTATATTTGCATTGATTTACATATATGTAATTTAAATTGACTCACGTTTTGTTATTATTCCCGTTTTGAGAAATATTGCATTAACACTAATATTACAATAATAATATTTTATAGTACAAATATAATGTAATTATAAAAATGATCTAATACTTGGCTACACCATGAACAGTATAATAATAAATAATCATCTTGGGGAAAGAAGAATGCATTTATAAATTATATTTCATTGATGTAAATGTGGATCAATAATGTTGGATAGACTTTATTCTAATTTCTGTGCACAAAATAAATAGATTAAAAGATTTTTTTTTTTTTTAAGTAAAAAAATCAGAATATGTACTCTTGAACCGCCAGTCCTCACTCCAGATCAGGTGGTGGCAGTAATGGTCCTTTGAATTTTGATCCTATCCGGGCTGAAGCAAAACTAAAGAAGAAGCAAAACATAATCCGTGAGATCAACCGGTGTAGGCAAAATATATTATGGTAAATAACGGGAGTTTAGTCTATAGACTATGACGCACTTTCGGGGTCAGATACGGGGACCACACTGGGGCCCTACAATGGACAACATGCTAATAGATTTCTGGCGCAAACATGATTGCCTTTTTAATTCCTCGGTGGATTCTTACTACGACAAGGATTTGAAGACAAAGCTGTGGACCGAGTTCGCGCTGTCCATCGGAAAGCCTGGTAAGAACGTAATGGTATTTAAAAAAATAAAAAATAAAAAAATAAACAAGTAGTGTTTTGATGCTGCATTTCGTTCCAGTGTGTGCTGTGTCATTCCACGAATGGAGTTGAATTAATGTCCCATCATTAGTTTAAATTTATTTTATTTTTTTTAATTAAAAAAACAACAACAAATGTAACATTGTGAAGAGTGACATTAACAGTACTGTAACTTGGGGAATAAGTACGGAAATCATTTATTAATCAACCAAAACCATGCACACATTGTCTGTGCCCCCCATTGAAACAGCAATTTTGGTGTGTCCCACCTGTCCACTTTGAACGTCAGCATGAAGTATCCATCAATCCACTAGCTATACCGCTTATCCGTGGCGGGGGGTACAATCTGGAAAGACTGTCAGTCTATCACAGAGCGGTTCACATTCCATGTGCCCCTAGATGTACTCTATACATATGCTATTTGTTTTGAAAAAGTTTTATTTTACTAATTAAAAAGTACTGTTAACCCATGCCCCACACTTAACCCAGTTATCAAACAAATATCCCCCTATTTCACAAACGGAACATTTCATAAATCAGACTCATAAATCAGGAAATAGCCGTGTAACATCCTTTCTGCATTATGGGCAGAACAAATGTAAGTACCCTCTCTTCAATTTCTTTATTTTCACAAAAATTTCAGTGTTACCTGCTTTTGTAAACCTTAATGGTGCAACCCTGTTACTAATCTTATTGTTAGAAATATTGAATATTACATTATTTCTCTTCAATGTATGTGTGTATATATATATATATATATATATATATATATATATATATGTATGTATGTATGTATGTATGTGTGTGTGTATATATATGTGTGTGTGTGTGTGTGTGTGTGTGTGTGTGTGTGTGTGTGTGTGTGTGTGTGTGTGTGTGTGTGAATGTATGTATATATATATATATATATATATATATATATTTGTGTGTGTGTGTGTATGTATATATGTGTAAATATATATTGTATACACGTGTATATATATATATATATATACACGTGTATATATTTATATATATATACATATGTAAACTAGGTTACAGTTTGGTGCAACCGTGTTATCTTAAGTTCACCCTATAACTCTGTCTCTGAAACTTTTTTTTAAAATAAAATTTTCTTTTAACCATCAATTTATTGTTATGAGTCTTACAGTAACAACTTCTTACATGGAATTCTTACTTATAGTTGTCAATATCAGAAAAAGGGTTATATATTCAAATCCTGCAAATACTATGAAAAGTGGCAAAACATGGGAAATACAGAAAATACATTTGGAATGGAGTGTTTAATTATGATATTCTGAAGTGTCAATGCACCGTGTCTACAAAACGTAAAGTTTGATTGAAATTCATTTTTATATGCCTGTCAGACATCTGCCTACACTTTGGTAACAGGGTTGCAAAAAATGGTGTGCATGTCAGGAAACACAACTCGTGGAATCTCTGGTTTAATATCCTGAGATGGAGTAATTGTATTTTCTGATGATTTAGTACCTACATTCATTATCACAGTGTTGCAATCAACAAAAAACAAAGTTCATTTTTTGAAAATGTTGAGGCCCAATTTCCACTCCATCTGTAGAATGACACTGCTGCATCAAGTCCTGAAAAAACAAGCAAGCACAGGGGATGTGTTGGAGGGTACGAACCCAGCTGAACCCAGTTTATCCCAGTTTTTCAATTATGGAAGACACGGGAATTGGCTGGCATAACGTTAAATCGTGTACATTTACAGTGGGCACTGTCCAAGATATAGAAAAACACTTTCAAACAAGTTTAAACTGAAGTAGGAATGAGGGTTTTTATGTTTGTTGTTTATCCATACTTCTTCTTTACTACTATAGTGCTATTCAGTCACATTTTGCATATTTTACTATGACATATCTTCACCTTTTCCATGCAGTATCTGATGTTGAGAGAAGATCAAGATCGCTCCGGACCCAGTACGGGAGGGTGCTATGGCATCCGGAGAGAGTCAGCACTGTGCAACAGAAAATGCTTAGGGAGAAACTTGATTTCTTGAGGCCTTATATAGTTCGCCGGCGAGGTGATTCATATCTGGTAAGTGGAAACTAATGCAAGAAAGCCAGCAGATGCTTCCCTGCAGATCTTAACTGCAGATCTTTATGTTTCTGTGTTCTCTATTTGCAGGAGGAAAAGTTTGATGATCGGGAAGAGGATGATGATGAGCCGGAGACCGAAGGATGTTTTGACCAGGAGATGGGAAGCTCATTTGGTAGCCCACTGGATGCTGATGTGACTGGGCAAGATCTGAATGATGAACACCAGTCTGTTACCTCCACCCCGAATCCTGCTTCCCTGGACTGTCCAAACCCACACCCTCAAGTCACAGAGGTGATCTCTTTGAGCTGTCCACACCATCACAATGATGATAGTTCTGCTGATCAACCCAATCAAAGAGCTGCACCAAACACATCCAAACATGACATACTAAACCAGTTTTCAGAGGTTATGTTAGCTGATATGCGGCAGATTAAAGACCCTATGGTGCTCATGAGACTTCGCAGAGATATGACCGACCTGGTGTTCAAAGCGGTGGAAGAGGACGTGCAGAGACGATGTGCACGAGTGCCATCAATGCCCATGCTGGGGGAGAGTACACACAGCTGCTCCCGGCCTCAACAGTCGTGTTCACAGACAGACCTCTCTTGGAGGCAGAGGTTTTTGAAGAGAAAGAATGAAGGGTCTGAGCTTGGAAGGAGGATGCAGAGATGGGAGGAGATCAAGCACATGAGGAGAATGGGCAGGAGTCAGTTATTGCAGCCTGTCCAGCAAGGCCAAGCACTGGAGGGGATGACTGAAAACGGCTCTCAGGTTCTTTTTCAGGCTTCTGAGATCAAGAGAGAGACAGAGCCAAACATAGTTAAACTCGAGGAGGACACACTTGCTTTGGCTTAAAATTTAACATACGGAGTTTACTGTTTTCCTTAATACAGTTGACACAGTCAGTAGGTGTAGGTTAGTAAGCTACTTAAGGCCAGGAACACCTCAGTTAGTCAGCAGCAAATGATAACAGTAGAAAACGGATACTGCAAAGTGTTGTTCCCAATTGCCCTCTTTGCCATACGGAAGTCCTGACATTTGTTACTTATTAGCACTTAGTTGCATTTTGTAGAGGGATTCAGATGTGAATCATATTGATATTGTTAAAAGGGCAATTACCAGGATAAACAGGTATCAGTGGACTTAAGGACACTAAATTACAATACCAAGGACCCCATCTAAATGACTTTTCACACATAATTTGAATTTCTAAAGAATGGGTGCATCAGAAATCTTTCAAAATAATTCATACCTGGTCTACGTTTACCTTAAGTGTGCTATTAAACACTGGAATAACTTTTGGATGTCTGCTAGCCAGAAAACTTGCAAGTGTAGCCAAGGTATGGACAATTCTGAACTTTAAACACAAGGCAGTGGGCACTGTGTGACACGACTCAAAAAGATGAGGCTTTATACATGTTTTGATGTTCTGCTCTTATCAAAGAGAAAATACTTGTTTTCACCCGTTCTCCTCTGTGTTCATACTCTGTGAGTATGAAATCCGACCTAGACCAGAGAGTGATATTTCTAGAAACAGTACTTTTCAATACTTTGGAATTAACATTGCAACAATAAAAAGTCAGAAACTCGACTGGGTTGGATTCATATTATTCATAGGACTAAGTATTGAATGTTTGTCGAAATTATATTGTTATGTATATATTCTTATGTAATTTCCCCATCTCCCATAGAGCAGAAATTACTCCATGTATACTGCCCATGCCAGCAAATTCATATTTTAATTCACACTGGATTCTGTTGAAATATAATTGATAGGTTATGTGAGAATAAAAGATGTCTCAGGGAAGAGACAAATATTATTTATCTGAATATGCTTTTCATGTAGGATAATACATCTGACCAGAATTTTGCTGAGCCCAAATTAACACTGAATTTGACATACAGAAGATTATGATTTTAAAGACACTGCATTTAATTTAACAAAAATCTTATTCTCCTGAAAAATTCAAACTTAAGCAGTAAAAATACAACCTATGCTGGCATATATACCTTTAATGTGTCACTCACTGATAATGACAAAAATAGGAAGCCGCAGATACCTGAATGAAAAAAGAAAAAAAGAAGAGGTCACACACTCTGCAAATAGTAATTTTATACAAATATATAGAGTTATACAAACTCTAATTTTATGGTGTTTTTTCTTCTTTTTTTGCATCCACAGAGGTGACGTGGATCCTAACCATATTCAGTATAATGTTCAAATAATTTGGTGCGAAAAATGTTGCATCAATGTGCTCCTTTTTCACGAGTCTTTGCACACTACAGAAGGACTTATACGGCCATGTTTTAAGAAATGAATGTGCTTTATTATAGTCAGTACAAAGATATACACTGTTGTCTTATTTTGCAAATGTAGACTACTGTATTTTTAAATATCCAAACCCTCTTGATTTCATGGTGGATATGAATGCATACAATATGCCTTGTAATGTCAGCAATGAGAACTGAAGCTGATTTTACAGTTTCACTGGAGAGTAACTGCTCAATAAAATCTAACATGCAGAAGTAAAATGATGTAGTTGTATCTGAACAAGCTGTTTACCTCCCTTAAAACAGTCTGATAGCTCATCTTCGTTACATTTTTTGCAAATGGGCATTTTGCTCACACAAAATTGTAGATATTTATATTCCAGATTTTCTGCAGTTCATGTCCTCCACTCTGGGTTCTTAATGGAGGATGATGAGGTTCATTTGCTATTGTATGTTTCAACATATGCTCATTTTTTTTGTTGTCTCTCAGACTCAAATATTATTTAGCTTTCTTGAATAAGTTTTTGGATGTTTTATGGAGGTGATGATGGTGACATTTCAGTTTTATGACCTTGTCTGAACTCTCTACAACAAATTATTCATAGATTCAGTGAAAAGGCACCACATAATTTACAGACTATATGAAATGTAGCCTACATTTGTACAGCGATAAATCAGCCACAACATTAAAACAGGTAACTGGACAGCTCCTCACTCCTTTCATGGAAATGATTCACATAACTTGTGCAGATTATTTATGTTATACGCTGACATGCATTTTATTAGACTTCTCTTAGGCTGAAATGACATAAATGTACATAAATAATTTCAAATATATATTTTATTCATATTTTAAAAATACATATTTTATATATATCCAAAATATATCATATCAAATATACTGAAAAATCTACTGGACACCACACAAATAATAGCTGTCACTATCTTGTATGACATTAGAAATGAGCCTTAAATACTGACATTAACACTAGTTAATGTCCTGTACTCAAGTTACTCATCAGTGTTAAAGGGGTTTTGTTTATCAGAAACTTTGTATAGCTATATGCTGGGTTATATAGCCACGTTATAGCTACAGGTTTCATATCAACGTGTTTTAATTGAAAAGTGGGTTTTTAGCTCAATGCCACTTTTTTAAAAATTTATTTTCCTTTATTTCCTCTCATGGGAAAGAGTCTTTTCTCGAGGCATTTTGTTTGCCTGAGCTACATGCGAGGTCCTTTGGATTTTCATTCAGGCAATGAAGAGTGGTTCCTTGAAGGGTCCTGAACAAACTCATTCACACGTGTGCCGTGCACCGTTACCATGGCGGACCTACAGATGAAGCTTCTCCGCAAGAAAATTCAGAAGAGAAGTGAAAAGAACAAAGAGCGGAAGCTACTTAAGAAACGGGAAGAGGACGAGGAGAGCGGTACGTGCTGTAAATAAAAGAATACTCTGTTGTTACTGCTTTTTTTGTGTGTTTCTGAAGCCATGACGAACCTCACCAGCTAAGCTAGCTGCGTTAGCTCCTCACGGCATGATTTTTAATTGGGAGCTCGTCATATCGGTGAAAAGTTAATGTTTTAAATTGTGAGAGTTCACAAGCAGGTATCAATTCATAACATTTTATAATTGTAAATATCATGGGGATTTGTAACACATGTCTATCATTTATCGGCTTGATTTAGCTGGGTAAACATTTAGCTCTGTAGCACGGTAGCATATCCAAGTTTCCAGAGTTCGCCATTAATATTTTACTTAATAGCATCGTTATTATATATACATCATTATTAACAGTTCATTCTACATAATTTGAGTGATATCGTAAATGTGTTGCGGTGTAATGTCTTTGTCAGGAAGCTCAAACCGACTGAAAGAGGCATGTTGTGAGGAACCAGCAACTACTTGTAAGGCGCCCGGGAAGAAACAGAAGCAGAATGGGATATCACTGGAAGGGACCATAGCAGAGAGAACTCCGCCGCAGAAGAAGAAAAAGAAAAAACGGAAGCAGACAGACACTGCTGAATCTCCAGGTATGGGCTAGAACAGTCTGCCTACTTGAAATGGACAAACTGCATTTTTTTCTTTGTGATAGCTAACAAACATGAATGTCACGATTGTCATTCTAGCTGAGAAGAAGACCAAAACAGTAAAAGAGGCTGGAGAAGAGGAAGAGGTGGAGGAAGTAGCAGATGAAGATGGAGAACAGGCTACTGACAAACCAGAGGCAGCTGCAGACGAGGAGGAGGACGACGACGACGAAACTGAAGAGGGAGATGATGAAGAGGAAGATCAACCTGAATTACCATCTGGATTAACAGGTATTAAATAAGTAAATGTCTGCTCCCTGCAGATCCCAGTCTTTAGCAGTTTTACTGAAAGGATCTCCATTAACTGAATTCAGAAGATTATAAGAAGCAGTTTTGCAGGAGGTGTCGTGGCCGGACAGGCTCTGTAGTGAGAGAGTGCATAGTTTGCCTTACTGTGCAAATATGTCTGTGTTTTACAAACAAGTCACTGTAAAAAGTTCAAAGGTAAGAAACAAAGAAAAAACAGATTATGCAGATTTATTCATTTCCAATTTACTTTTAAGTCCACTTCAGGCATGCTCTTCTTATGTAAATGTTAGGGCAGTTTACCGTAAGTGTTACAAGAGCAATATGACTTGGATAATAAAGTTGGACTTGGTCAGACATTGTAACACTTACAACAAGGCTCGAGTCTGAAGTGACTGCTGTCACGTGAAAGGGAAGCAATAGCAGCATTAACTTAGATACACAGAAAGAGGTGTCAAATACCCGCCTGGTTCCACTGTCTAAGAGCACTGCTATCAGAGTATTTGTAGGTCTAAAAGTCTTAACTAGCATTCATTTCAGTTCCCTTTTTAATATTATTTTCTGCTGGCTGTAGATGGTAACATTAATTATAACTTTATTGTATATGGTTGCAGCTGTTATATTATAAACTACAGATGAGACTTGAGCCACAATGCACTGTGCATGTCTAATGCGTATGTCTATCATGGAGTTTCACACTCTACCATCAGACCTGTAGCAAACACTGTTGCTACCGTCAGCAGGAATACCTAGAAAATGCATTGAGTCATAATGAGCAAGTTTCTATTTCAGCAAAAAACTTGAATGAACCTGAATGACTTAAATTTCATTCAAACCAATTTCTGGCATACATATCCAGTGAAATGGTTTTACATGTAGCATTTAAGGAAATAGGAATTAGATGAGTCTCATATCTTGGTATTTTTTACTTTACCTAGGAGCTGTAGATACAGGGTTAGTTGGACACGTCCCTTGCGTTTACAAAAGTGATTAATTAAACCAAAGTGTCATTCAACTGCAAAATGGGGTTTAAAATCCTCCCTTCATTTCATTATCTCCAAATTTATCACTGTTCTCCAGCAGTGTTGCCTCTCACGTGCAAGGTCTCAAATATAGCATGAACATTGTAACTCTATCAGTAATGGTCCTTTCATTTTTGAATGAAGCTATTATGGATTTAATGTTAAGTTGCTTGAATGCCAAAAGGCCATTACTTTAACAAATAAAAGAAACCAGCAATGCTGCATATTCCATGTAGGAACAAGGCCATGGTTACACCTTGAACTGGATTATTTTGGATGCATATTGGCAGAGATCCAGCTGTCAACTGTGTTTCATTTAACTAAGTTTCTTACTTGTATGACATTAAAGAAATCAGTTTTATAACTCTTAACTGTTTAGTCTACATACACACATGCACTGGAAACTAAGAGCTAAATTCAGCTGTGTTGCCTTTATGTGTTGCCCTTTCAGTGTTTCCATCATGAATGGGGTGTCAACTAAGGCATACAGAGACGCTTGTGGCTGTCTTTAGGAGGAATCAACTGTTATTCCTCTGACAGGAGTAGCTGCAAGGACATGTTTGTCTTGACTAGTTTGATTATCTTGTCTTCTTCAAGAGAATAGTTTAAAAAAAAAAAATTCTAATGTATATTCATGCTATTTCGGTAAGCGTTATCTTGACCTTTTTTTAAAATAAAATTTGCTTTTAGGAAAGCCTTTCAATTATTCTGTTATTTACTGTGTCTTCAGGAGCATTTGAGGACACATCGTTTGCCTCTCTTGCTGGGTTGGTGAGTGAGAACACGCTGAAAGGAGTGAAGCAGATGGGCTTTGAACACATGACCGAGATCCAGCACAAAAGTATTCGTCCCCTGCTGGAAGGAAGGTCAGTCTGGAGGGAAAGTTCTTGTGGAACATTTGTAAAACCGGAATTGATGTATTATAATGTAATAGTGATTATAAATGTTTTAGCATCATCATTTATAATTTAATCACAAATTTTTAGATAGTCAGAACAGGCAGTTATACCAGAGTTGTTTTGTGACTTTGTAGACACTTCAACTGTGTTTCATTTAACTAAGTTTCTTACTTGTATGACATTAAAGAAATCAGTTTTATAACTCTTAACTGTTTAGTCTACATACACACATGCACTGGAAACTAAGAGCTAAATTCAGCTGTGTTGCCTTTATGTGTTGCCCTTTCAGTGTTTCCATCATGAATGGGGTGTCAACTAAGGCATACAGAGACGCTTGTGGCTGTCTTTAGGAGGAATCAACTGTTATTCCTCTGACAGGAGTAGCTGCAAGGACATGTTTGTCTTGACTAGTTTGATTATCTTGTCTTCTTCAAGAGAATAGTTAAAAAAAAAAAAAAAAATTCTAATGTATATTCATGCTATTTCGGTAAGCGTTATCTTGACCTTTTTTTAAAATAAAATTTGCTTTTAGGAAAGCCTTTCAATTATTCTGTTATTTACTGTGTCTTCAGGAGCATTTGAGGACACATCGTTTGCCTCTCTTGATGGGTTGGTGAGTGAGAACACGCTGAAAGGAGTGAAGCAGATGGGCTTTGAACACATGACCGAGATCCAGCACAAAAGTATTCGTCCCCTGCTGGAAGGAAGGTCAGTCTGGAGGGAAAGTTCTTGTGGAACATTTGTAAAACCGGAATTGATGTATTATAATGTAATAGTGATTATAAATGTTTTAGCATCATCATTTATAATTTAATCACAAATTTTTAGATAGTCAGAACAGGCAGTTATACCAGAGTTGTTTTGTGACTTTGTAGACACTTCAACTGTGTTTCTGTTTTTTCGTTTTGCGAATCTGTAGGGATGTGCTGGCCGCAGCCAAGACAGGCAGCGGTAAAACCTTGGCCTTCCTCATCCCATCTATAGAACTCATCTACAAACTCAAGTTCATGCCCAGGAACGGTAATGCTCCTGTCAACATGTCATTTAGAATAGAATAGAATATCTTTAGTACTGTTGCATAAGTACAATTGTAAGCAATGTGAGCCGATGTCAGGCAGTAATAAAGGGTGCAACAGATCAGTGGATGTGAAGTGCAGCAACAGAACCAATACAATACAGTACAGAGAAGTAGCAAAGTAGCAATTAAGTAAAACAGTACAAGCAGAATGCACTGTATAAACCGTATCTGGCAGTAGCAGGTAGTGCAAACAGCTCAGCTGTGCTATGCAGCAGCATCAGTTTCTCCCCAATGTTTCATAGCTTTAGCACATTGTGGGCTGTTGAGAGAGGGGACAGCATTTCTCTTCCTAATGTATCACACTGCATTATGTAATCTGAGATTTGTAAGTCTCTTTTTTAGTGCCTACCTAATTTTCTCGTCCTCCTTTGTTCAGGCACTGGTGTGGTGATCCTGTCGCCCACACGCGAGTTGGCAATGCAGACCTACGGTGTGCTGAAGGAGCTGATGACACACCATGTGCACACTTATGGTTTGATCATGGGCGGCAGCAACCGCTCAGCTGAGGCCCAAAAACTGGCCAACGGTGTAAACATCCTGGTGGCTACACCTGGTCGCCTGCTGGACCACCTACAGGTCAGCTGGGAGGAGTCCTTAGGGGGCTTAGGACTCAGCAACATTTCTTCCAGTGTTTCTGGAATCACGATATGTACAGAGTAGTGTAGTACTGTAGAGACTGAAATATGAGTTCACACACAGATGGTATATCAAACAGTTCATTATCCATATATATTATTATTGATTATCATCATCTATCATTACACTTTGTAGAATTGGGTTGGTATTGACACATTCATCAAACACAGAATCACTGTTTCCTGATGTGTTACTACCATCAATACTTTATGTACAGTTTTTATGCCGGTGCGCCAACATCAGCCGTTGCCAGAGGCATTATGGTTTTGGGTTGTCCGTCCTATTCTCAAGAACGCCATATCTCAGAAAGGCCTTGAGGGAATTTCTTCAAAATGTTGACTTTGCCTCAAAGATGAACTGATTAGATCTTGGTGGTCAGACGTCACTGCAACCTCACGTTCGGCCCATTCTTTTAAAAGCGATACATCAGGAACACCTGGAGGGAATTTCATTACATCTGGCACACATGTCTAGTTGGACCCCAAGATTAACTGATTAGTTAGGTCTTCAGAGGTCAAAGGTCAAGGTCACTGTTTCCTCAAAAACAACATTTTTGGCCATAACTCAGGAAGTCATACAATATTTATGACCAAATTTCACACAAATGTCCAATAAGATAAAAAGATGAAGAGATGGCATTTTATATCCCAAAGGTCAAAGGTCAATTTAACTGTTATCATAATGTTCTGCAAAAGCACTTTTCTGGCCTTTATTCAATACAGATACTGAATAGGTGACACTAATCTTGGGTGCCCACCTTAGATCTTCTGTGCTGCTGGGTTGAAAATGCGTGTGAAACATAGCCTCTAAGTGAAGAAAGGAAGTTTCTCACTGGAAGTTGGTCACTGGAATCATACATGTCCACATAATGATAACTCCCATTTTGCCAAAAAAAATACACCTAATATCTTTTATCAAAATTCCTTCAAAGTCTTCACTACATATATTATGTGAGTCTGGACAGACATGGATGTAAACTGCAACTTGACTGGTTGGTGGAGGACAACAACCCTGAGGTGGTAATTGGATTTGTGTGTGTTTTTAATACCTTGATGAGAATATTTCAAACATGTCTTTCTTGTATCTCCAGAATACCCCTGGGTTCATGTTCAAGAACCTACAGTGTCTGATTATTGACGAAGCTGACCGCATCTTAGAGGTGGGCTTCGAGGAGGAACTGAAGCAGATCATCAAACTGCTGCCGAGTACGTATCCGTTGCCATCAGGCTCTTTCCTCTGTGACTGAAATGCGTTTGTATAGTTTTGTTAAAGGAGTACTCCAGCAATTTAGTGCAGCATTTCAGTGAAATGAGGAAACTTGTAAGAGACATGTTGTTGTTTTTTTTTTTAAATGGTCATAATTGCTATAACAGAAGCAGAGAGATGCTGACTTTTAGTCCATAATAGTCCTCTACAAAAAGACCCAAGATCCTTTCCGGAATGGAACTTGCAACTTCGTAGCATTTTTTATTAGACCATCCCTGCTTGCCAGATCCAAACACAGTCAGGGTTGTTTTCTCAGCCTGAATAACTGCTTTTACAGGCCGTGTTGTACTCTGCATGACCATTACAACTCTTGGTGAAAAATAGATGGAATGCCAAATTATATACAGTATGTGTACAGTAAAAAAAACACTGACCCATGGTGTTATCTCTCTGAATCCTGGTTTAATGTTACTGCCTGCGTTTTCTCCAGAGAGGCGACAGACCATGCTGTTTTCAGCCACTCAGACCCGTAAGGTGGAGGACTTAGCTCGCATATCCCTGAAGAAAGAGCCCCTCTACGTCGGGGTGGATGACAACAAAGACAACGCTACTGTTGATGGCCTGGAGCAGGTACTTCACACTGCATTCTAGGGCTGTCACCCCTTATCACGGTTGTCTGCTCCGGAAGGCTTTCCTCGCTAGTGGCTTCCGTTTTCTTGTCAAACAACGGAACATTACTAGCTTGATAGGTCAAAGGGGTGTGCCATAGGTCAAGCTGATAGTGAAGTTTTATAGCGCCCTCTGCTGGATCACAAGGCAAAGTACTCCAAACTGTCCGTTCTGCTTATACACTGTAAATTTTAAATTTGCACAGGTGATTAGTTAGAATACAAACTTTCCCCCACATTCGAACAAATGTTCTAGTTTCAAATAAAAAGTGACAGCCCTACTGCATAGCCACAGTATCGGTCTTGGCATCCAAGGTCCTTAGCACGCTAGACTGGTGTGAAGTAATTTGCCTGTGTTTCAGGGTTATGTGGTGTGCCCATCAGAGAAGCGATTCCTGCTGCTCTTCACCTTCCTGAAGAAGAACCGTAAGAAGAAGCTGATGGTCTTCTTCTCTTCTTGTATGTCTGTGAAATTCCACTACGAGCTACTCAACTACATCGACCTGCCCGTCATGGCCATCCATGTAAGTCTCACCTTCCAGCATCCACAAGTGGTACATGGTATTCAGACGTCACAGCCTCATCCACGGGGCCAGCTTTTGTAAGAAGTTTTTCTTCATATCATTCCGTGTCCCAGGGCAAGCAGAAGCAGACCAAGCGTACCACCACCTTCTTCCAGTTCTGCAACGCCGATTCAGGCATCCTGCTGTGTACAGACGTGGCAGCTCGAGGACTGGACATCCCTGAGGTGGACTGGATTGTTCAGTTCGACCCCCCAGATGACCCCAAGGTATTAAGACCATTACAAGCTATTATGAGACCTTTTTATTTTCTTTACGCATGTGTTTTATTTTTAACCTAAAAAAAAAATCCGTCACATAAACAGTTTGAACTGATTTTCAGGATACGTTTTCATTTGTATTGTAAAACACACATCTTAATTACTTGGCTTTTAAAGAGTAGCTCTTTGGTGTCAGTTGATAACTTGTCAAGGTCACTTTAACTAAGCACTTGGGGAGGATCGTTTTAAAGCTTTACCCTCCGTCCACAGGAGTACATCCACAGGGTGGGCAGAACAGCCCGAGGCATCAATGGAAGAGGTCATGCGCTCCTCATCCTTCGCCCAGAGGAGCTCGGCTTCCTGCGCTTCCTTAAGCAGGCCAAGGTAACGATGTCTGCTACTTTTGAGTCAAGTGTTATTTAGATACCTTCCATTTTGCCATGTTTTTGGAACCTTTGTTGCAACCTAGATTTTGACTCCAACAAGCTGTTTATGTTCCGTGTATCTAAGATTTGGTTCCATTCACTTTGGGTCTTATGTTGTTCAGGTCCCATTGAGTGAGTTTGAATTTTCCTGGAGTAAAATCTCTGATATCCAGTCCCAGGTAAGGAATCTACATCCTTCAATTCAAGTTGTCTGAGACATTTGTAGTTAAAAAATGAAATGCAAAGACCGGCTGGCGGCTTCAGTCTAATCTTAAACTGTGTTGTTCCTCAGCTGGAGAAGCTGATTGAGAAGAACTACTACCTCCACAAGTCTGCTCAAGAGGCCTACAAGTCCTACGTGAGGGCTTATGACTCCCACTCGCTCAAACAGATCTACAACGTCAACACCCTCAACCTCCCAATGGTGGCACTCTCATTTGGCTTCAAAGTTCCCCCATATGTTGATCTGAGTATCCTTTGTAGTGGTTCTACAGACAGTCACATTAAACACTGCACATTGATGTTGTTGGTTTGTTAATACTGAATTTAAAAAATTTTCTTTTCCCAATTGGGAAACAAAAGGGGGGGAAAATGCCAGGAACAGATGAAAATACAGTGTTTTTCTTAACCCAAGCTCTTCCTCCCCAGACGTCCACAGCAGTAAAGGTGCAAAGTTACAGAAGCGAGGCGGTGGAGGTGGGTTTGGTTACCAGAAGTCCAAGAACGTGCAAAAGTCCAAAATCTTCAAGCACGTCAACAAAGGAAAGGGTGACAAGAGGCAGTTCTCCCGCTGAATCCCTTCAAGCTTAGTAACTCTCTTCCTGGACTGATTCTTCCACTGTCGTCAAAGAACTGCCCTTTTTTATTCCAAGAACCTCCTGCTTTGAACAGATGGCCATGGAGTGCGTAGGGTACATCTCCCTCAGAGATCATTTATAAACCCAGTTTTCAGCTCCCTGGTCAACAAATAGACTCACTTTTTTAGCATTTCTTCATCTGGCAGGAATATTAAATGTCTATTAGTGTCTATTATTACTATGCTTAATTTGTTGACTTGTTCAGACTTTGTAAATGCTGATTACAATGAAATCACTTGAAATCACCATGTGAGATGCTGATGTTCTCACTTTTATTATGCGAGTCTGGTATTACATTTATTGCATTAGCTATACATTTCTGTCCAGCTGAAGAACTCTTGCTATGCATTTTATAAAACAAGTTACAAAGAAAAGCAACATGCAGGCATAAAAACAGGATCCAGGAAAGTTATAGGCACCCTTTTAATGAAATCCCAGAAGTAACCAAATGTTCCTCTTAAGTGACACAAAGTCCGTTTGACAAAACGGAACTTTTGGTGTCTTTATTCTGAATTAAATTGAGCTTCAGGTGTGTGAGATGGCTCGGCTCTAAAGAGGTTGTGCTTAAAAGTGAATATAAAATTGCATACATACAATCAAAACGTACCGTGTTGTCAACTTTCCTTTATGGATTGGTATGTGTGGACAGGTGTAATGAGGGTTATCTATAGTCTTGGCAATGAAACTTCAAAAAAAAAAAATCCCTTCATGAAAACATTTAGGTTAAAAACACTATTCCCTTTAAAAAAAGAACCCCGCATGGCTCCCAGAATCATACTCTCCATACACAGGATAAATTATAAAGTGCTGTTAGGAGTCTGCAAAGTGTCAGGTTCATACTGCATTTAGAACTGCGATGTGAAACATTTTCCGTTCAATGCACAAGAAAAAGTTGAGGCTCATTGTAAAGCTCCACAGTATATGATTACATTTTCCTTTTTGTCCAAAAATGTCTCTTTATAATTCAGATTTCAATTGATCAGTTCTATACAATTCTTTAGTTCCTCCAAGGACAAAGCCCTTTTGAAAAAGGACAAGCTGAGCACTGTTTTCAAAGAATTATTCCCACTCAAAAACCTTGTGTATTGTCTGGATCTCTTACATCCCAAAGTTTTAGAAGAAAAAAAGTAAAAACAAATCAACACTTATGTACAAAACAATCAGTAAAAACAGTAGTGTCCCCTTTTGTTACAGTAATGAGGTACAATGGTGTGACTTTTCAGACTACGAACACCTGATTTTCCCTAAACTTCACTATACAACAGGTTGAAGGCAAATTCATGGTTTCTACAGGATGGTTTAAGAACACTTGCGCTTTTTTTTTTTCAAAAAAGGAAGAAAAAAAAATCCATCAAATGTTTCCCTTGTCGCTTCAAAAAGCTTCACAGGTCACTTGATTCCAGCTGGCACTTGAAGTTGATGATTAACTGTTCAGTCACAAGATACTACTTCTAGAAGGCTATTCATCACTCAGGATGGCTGCACATCAGGTCATGCAGCCGACAAGTCCTGTATTCACTGTGAGCACATTTCCTCTTCCAGTCTTGCTCCGCAGTAGTGTTCCATGTTCACATTGGGGGTCTTGTACCACAGGTATGTTACTGCTGCTGATCTGTGTGGTTTAAAAAAAAAAAAAAATTAGACTTAGACCACAATAGAGACTGACAGCCAAGCCGATTTTTTTTTTTCCTGGTTGAATACAAAGTCTAGAAGCAAAGCAGTTAGTTCATAGAAATGGTTTGAAACAGCTGCAACCAAACATGTTAAACCACTGGGCCTGTTGCTCTGTCACTTAGCGTCCGACACTTAGCTGCTGTTTAACTTGCAGGGGTTTAAAATGCAGCTGCGTGCTAAACTGAGCTAGCAGCTAAACCAGATGTATAATGAATTTCAGGGGAACACATCATCGTAACGGTCCCGTGTAATTGTCTGACTTCCATCACTGGTTTAAAAAAAAAAAAAAAAATTTCTACATTGTGCTGTCTGACTAAGCTATATGTTCAATCACCTAACGTTAGAATGACACTGACCTACAGACATAAGTTTAGACAACTTTTTGACATTGATGTAAAAAAAAAAAACCATAGCCTCAATCGATCCTGAGATATACTCCCAGACAAAATAACATTGTATCCTCAACCCTGTCTCCTATTCCTAGTAGCAGAAATCAGCGGGCTTGATTATTTTAGTTGAGAGTACATCCTCTTACATCCTCTTGGTCATGGCCTCGCCCCCACTTGCCTTGATCATTGCAGTTCATGATTTACTTGCTCATGGTCTGCTGCAGCAAGGCTTCTGACAAAAACACTAAACGCAGAGAACATCTCTCTCCATCCCTTTGCTGGATTACACCGACTCCTCATAAAGTTTGCTTCAAGTTTAAGCCTTGAAATTATCCATGGTTGGCTCCATTCGAAGTCTTTAAACACATTCTTCTGCACCAAGGCCCCGCAGCTCTGGCAGCCAAACGCTGTTTAAAGTTCACATCCAGCAGATTTTATAATTTAGGCTTTGTTTCCGATTGTTTTATGTTGACAACTCTAAATAAGCAAATGTGCAAATTGGTTGGCTTGGATTATTTTCAGGTTAGCTATATTTTGAAGTATTTAATATTTGACACACTCGCTGCTTTTACAATATTCTGATATATTAAAGATCCGAATAACACAGTAAACCTCTCTAAAATCTTTCTTCTGCAGTAGGTTTAAGTTAAACCTCAGATACATAGACCTCTAGTGATGTTTAACCGCTTTCTACAGGACACAGAAACTGGAGCTCTGAGACACATGTAGCAGTTGGTTTAAGAGACCACATGATTTTAATCCAGACAACACAGATTTAAACCCATCTTGAACTGCAGCTACACTACTGACAGAGCAACAGTCCCTTCTGTCCGCAGAAAGAAAGTGGGGGAAAAAAACCAAGAAGGACAGTAACATGCAGACCCATGACACAATACACTGTGTTAGTAATGTGACCATGCCACAGCTGACCCCCGTCACAACACAAAGAAGTTAGTGTCGTCGCACTTCACAAGTTCACAAATGGCATGTAGCAGTAAATGTCGGACCTTAGGGGTCCACTCTGGTGGGTGGAGGAGTGGGAGGGACCCCCCAGGGTGCACTGTTAATCTTCTTTCCTAAACCTGTCGGTAAATGAGAAAGAGAGAGCATCCAAGATGGATGACAGTCAGAAACAATTCACGGATATCTCACTGATTTAGATTCTCACAGCTTGAATAACTTTTATCTTACACGGTTCTTCAATAAGAAACTAACAGTTGCATACCATTGGAATTGCAGCAAGGCTCTGTGGTCTCCCAGTTCATGGCCTTCTGGACCGCCTTCTTCCAACGAGCAAAGCGGAACTCGCTCTCTGTGATGACGACAGACACGTAAGTTGAGGTGATACGGAGCCATTTTTTTCCCCAGAAAACTTTTGGAAAGACACTGTTGTGACAGTAATGTCCCCTACGTGGCAGCAGATAAAACGGAGGGAACTACTGCCCTCCGACCTGGCAACATGTCTAAAGTTTGACAGAAGTACTGAGTGTTTTCTTACCGTCAGAGTTGATCTGAGGTTCATATTTCTCCGAAGTTACATGTGGGAGGTGACCGGGGCTCAGGCTCCACACGTCCACTCCCTCTGCTGCCCCCGCTGCCATGGCTGCACCCAGAGCTGTGGTCTCTGACATGGTGGGTTGTACTGGACCGACACGAGACGGAAGAAACACATTTTAAAAAATTAAAAAGCAGGAACAACACCGAGTCCCTATCCATAAAGATTTTAAATATCAAACTGGGCAATTTAATCATTTCATTTACTGAAATGTGAAAATGTTTTCATGTAACAGATAATCAGGGAAGGAAGATGTTCAAATTCCAGTTGGCCTAGATCCCAGAGTTTATGTATTGTTGTTTGGCAGTTAACACAATCTTCCACGTATGAATTGTAAAAGTCATCTAGGATCAGACAAGTATTCTAAAAAACAGAAAGCTGCAGATGGACCTGGTATCCACAAATACAAATAAATGTGACCTTTTAATGTCAGTTCAGTTTCGACTACAGATGTAATGTTCATGGGTACACAGTTAATTACAAAAGTAGGGTAAGAGCACAAATTTACTAGTGTGTACTTAAGTCTCTCTAAGTCAAAGTTGGCTCACGTGTTTGTGTTTTAAATGGGACAAAAGTCAGGGAGGACGGAAAGGTATGAAGTCCATGTTCAGACTCATGTCATTGGTTGTTTATACAGTATTGACAAAACAGATTTCAAAACTTCATAGTTGTTTGAGCTGTTCGAAACTTGTATAGTTACACCCCTCAAAGAAGGGATTTTAATGCAGCTCTGGTTTAAATCAAGTTGTATTTCCTTACATTTTTCTTGTTACAGAATTGTCCAGACATTTTAAAAGACAAACAAATACACACTTGTTTTTGCCTTTTATTTTATCTGTGTTTCATGCCTGCATCTTGGAATTAATGGTGGAACATAAAAATCGTTAAGAAATACATGTATATTCATTGTATGTCTATGTTTCAGAGTATGAGTGCATGCGTGATGCATGCCTTTACAGAGTCTTCTTACCTACGGGTATGCAGAGGATGTCGGCCTGCAGCTGCATCAGTAACCTGTTGGATGTCATGCCTCCATCCACCTGCAGCTGCGTCAGAGGGACACCACTGTCCTGGTTCATCGCATCGAGGATCTGATACACACAAGGTGCTATTCACTTAAACACAAACTGATAATCAGCAAGTACCATTCACACAAAAACTCAACCAGGGTATTTTACACCCTGGTTGCAGGTCATCATGTCAAACAAGCAAAACAACAACATGGGTATAATAAACCTGTAACGTCAGCCCCTTGACAAGCACCCGACCCTCAAGAAGAAGAGAGATCATGTTTAAATAGGGCGAAAAGGAGAAATGAAATGTTGCTCACCTCCCTGGTCTGAAAACAGACGGCCTCCAGAGCAGCAAAAGCCAAGTGGTTCCTGTTAGTGAACTGAGTGAGCCCACAGATGATGCTGGAAGCACAGAGAAAAGGAAGATTATTCAGATGATACCCAGTTGTACTTGTCAATGAAGCCCGATGAAACCAATCACTTAGCTAAACTTCAAGAATGCCTTAAGCACATAAAGACCTGTATATAAAGAGTACGGTCTACACATGCTCTACATGAAAGGTGCCCTGACATAACCTCTGTTATGATTTGGCTCTAAATAAATAAAATTGCATTGAACTGAATTGATGACCAGCAACTTTCTGCGTTTAAACTCAGACAAAACTGAAGTTATTGTACTTGGCCCCCAACACCTCAGAAACACATTATCTAATGATATAGTTACTCTAGATGGCTTTGGCCTGGCCTCCAGCACCAGGAGTCTCAGAGTTCTCTTTGATCCAGGATATGTCCTTCAAATCACACATAAAACAAACGGCAAGGACTGCCTTTTTTCACCTACATAACATTGCAAAAATCAGGGACATTCTCTCTCAAAAAGACACAGAAAGACTAGTCCAAGCTTTTGTTACTTCTAAGCTGTAATTCCTTATTATCAGGCTGCCCCAACAAATCTTTAAATACTCTTCAGTTGATCCAGAATGCTGCAGCGCGAGTACTGACAGGAACTAGGAAAAGAGATCATGTTTCTCCAGTGTTAGCTTCTCTGCATCGGCTCCCTGTAAAATCCAGAATAGAATTTTAAATCCTCCTCCTCACCTACAAAGTCCTTAATGGTCAGGCACCATCATATCTTAAAGAGCTCATACTATCCTATTACCCCAGTAGAACACTGTGCTCCCAGAATGAAGGCTTGCTTGTGGTTCCTAGAGTCTCCAAAAGTAGAATGGCCTAGACTGCCGGGGGACTTCCCATGATGCACCAAGCTCTTCCCTCCTCCTCTTCCTCTCCCTCTGCACGCATCCATATCCCATCAATGCTTGTTACTGACTTGACTTCTTCTCTCTCCCGTAGTTTTGTTCTTTGTCATCTCTCTCCTCTCTCTTCCTGTCGCTTTCTGCAGGTATATCTGCCCCTGGTGCTGCAGAGTCTGGATCTGTGACTGCCAACCACCTACTGCCCCCAAGATCCTGCTGAACACCCACTGCTTCAATTATTATGATTATGATTATTATATTTACTTTTATTAGTACTATTATTCACCCTATTATTATAATGATTAGTTTTATTATTAGTCTCATTATTATTATACATCTTTATGTTATACCTTTACCGTGCTACAGTCCCCCTCCCCCTCAACCCAGCCAGTCGGGGGAGACGGCCGCCCACCATGAGCCGGGTTCTGTTCAAGGTTTCTACCTGTTAAAAGGGAGTTTTTCCTTGTTGCTGTCTCCAAGTGCTTGGTCATGGGGGAACGTTGGGTCTCTGTAGATATAACTATAAAGGGACCTGCTCTATATAAAAGTGCCCTGAGATAAACTCTGTTATGATTTGGCACTATAGAAATAAAATTGAATTGAATTGAATAAATTAAAATTAATCATACAAACTGCAATACTGTTTGTAAAACAATTTTTCTGAACAACAGTTATGTCAACTAATAAGCATTTTCATGCTTTAACTTCACTGACGTATCTTTGAGGAAGAAACTAAGATTCTAGAAACGTCCGAGAATCAAGATCTGTCCTTTTCTCCTCATTGCAGGGTCAAATAACAATTGACAGCACAGAAGTGTTTTAACAGCTGATGGTCTCACCCTCTTGCACTGGGCTCCCAGTAGGGGGCATACAGGCCAGAAAAGGCCGGCACAAAGTAACAGCCGTATGACGTGCCTGCTGCAGCAGCTAGTTTCTCTGAAATGAGAAGATGACAAAGGTCAGAAGAGAGAGTGGTTATTCAAAAACAAATATTTGTTTTCTCTATAATTATA
Organism: Xiphias gladius; assembly: GCF_016859285.1. NCBI lineage: Eukaryota > Metazoa > Chordata > Actinopteri > Istiophoriformes > Xiphiidae > Xiphias > Xiphias gladius. The sequence continues at coordinate 3,288,271 of NC_053415.1, read as the reverse complement.
TACATCACAGAGTAATTTAGTTGCTACAGTGAGATTTTAAAGAATCCCACTCCAGAAAAGTGACTATTTGTTTAAGCAATTAGTCATGAATTTCACATAAGATCAGGTAAGATGCTACAGTGTAAGTACCAATCTCTGAGGAGGATTTCACAATGCCCATGTTGTCCTTCAGCCACCGTACCACTGCCCCGGCGATGGCCACGGAACCCTGGGAGGAGGAAAGAAAAAACACCGGACCCAGATCACATCCAAGGGCCAGCCAGGTAGCACCGTGGAGGACTATACTGCAATGTGGATGTGAATTTAGGAACAAAATCTGGTTCAAAATGAGAAGGACTAATGAAAGCTCTCACACACCTCCAGTGCGTAGCAGGCAGGTTCATCTTTTCCTAGTTTATATGCAATTGTGGTCAGCAGGCCATGGTCTGACATAACAGGCTAAGACAATCAGAAGAAACAACAGAACAGAGGACATGAATGTATTTTTAAATTTTATATTTATGCAATATTTTTCTTGGGCACACTATCTTACCTTGGTCCCTGTATTTCTAAGCAGGAAGCAACCTGTCCCATACCTTTACATAACAAGAATAGAAAAAAGAGTGAGACAGATTGGAGACCCATGACTGAATAATTGATGACACACAGAAAAAACATCACTCCCTTATAACTAATTGTCTTATGTTTTAATGATGGAGATAATCACATTTATCCAGTAATTTATGCCTGACATGCTTCTGAAGTTGATTGCGTTCCCATTTTCCACAAATAACAGCTTTTAGCTATCTTTTTTTCTGTAAAACTCCCTTTACCATCTGTACACTCAGGATTCAATCGTGTTTCTCGCCGATTTTGGCAACTTGAAGTTTTCTCAGAGAATGTGCTGATGTGGCTGCGGCCCTCTGGACTGACTGTGCTCGGTTTTTGTTCTAAATGATTTAACTTGACTATAAAGTTTTATTTCTTCTCAAAATACACACAATTTACAAGACTGAGTTAATTCCCTTGTCTTGAAATTAGAGGAAGATTTTGATGCACATTGTTAAGATGATATCAACTTGAAAAAGCATAATAGCTAATGAAGCTATTTAGAATCAGTTTAGCGTAGCATTTTTTTTTTTTAATTGAAAATTTCTTATATATATAAAAAAAATAAAAGTGTTTGCCTTATGCCATGAATGCAGAGTAACATATGATGTAATCTAACGACATGTGGCGGCTCTTGGAGCAGGATTTTTCTTCCAGTGAAAATGGTTGGCAACACTGATCAGGTTTTACATGCATCAAACTGTCTTTAATGTTGTGTAATGCTGGCAACTCGGCTGGCCTAAGCTGCCATCTTGTATCCATTCCACCACATACACAGCACAACAAAATGCACTATTGTAGCATGCTTACTGCAGCAAAGAAGTAGAACAAAGAAAATGGCAGATGGCTTACGTGTTTTTGGCCTGGCCTTCCTTGAAGCACATCTGACCAACTAGAGCAGCTGACTGGTCACCAAGACACTGAAAGTCACAATGTCGCTGTTACAGGGCTGTACAGTTTGACCATCCATGTTTGCAATTACACAAGCCCACAAAACATCTAGTGTCTCACGCACACAAACAAACAAATTAAGCTTTTTTCTGAAACTAGAGCCCCACCAATACAACAATTTTGAGAGGATGCCAATATTTTTCAATTTGAAAATCCACAGTACTCTATAAAACAGTATTCTGTGTATACACAGTATTTTATTTATTTATTTTTTAACAAACATTTTGGAAAAAATTTTATAAAACAAATTGTATCAGCAACTATAAACAAATACTACAAAGATCTATGACAATAGAATGCAACTATATAGAAATACAGCCAATAAAAGGAAAAATTCTCAACTATACTAAGCTTTATTAATAGTAAATATTAAATGTAGTAGTGTGTGGTGAGCATTAAATTACTTTCACCTTTGCAGTGTACAAATGCCTAAAGATCTGTACTTCTTATTTATAGCCTGACGTATGCATTGATACAATACATGTACAGACAGGCCCATAAGTATTTGGACAGTGACAATTTTCATAAATTTGTTTCTATTCACCACCACAATGGATTTTAAACAAAGTCATCAACATATTAATGAAGTGTAGACTTTCAGCTTTAATTCAAGGAGTTGAACAAAGATATTGCGTAATTGCTCAACAGTAATTGGACAAACCAACATAATTATAAATATAAGGATTATTTTAATAATTGGATGAAAATCCTTTGCAGTCAGTGACTGCCTGAAGTCTGGACCCCATGGACATCACCAAAGGCTGAGTTTCCTCCCTTGAGATGCCAGGCCTTTACTGCAGCCACCTTCAGTTGTTGCTTGTTTGTAGGTCTTGCTGCTTGAGTTTTATCTTCAGTAAGTGAGAAGCTGCTCAGTTAGGTTGAGGTCAGGTGACTGACTTGGCCATCGAAGAATATTCAATTTCTTTGCCTTGAGAGGCTCTTGGGTTGCTTTCACAGTATGTTGTGGGTCATTATCCATATGTACTTTGAAGCACCGTCCCATCAGTTTTGCAGCATTTGGCTGAATCTGAGCAGATAGTAAAGCCCTGTACACTTCAGAATTCATCCTGCTACTTCTATTAGCAGTCACATCATCAGTGACCCTATTTCACTGGTAGCCATACATGCCCATGCCATACCACTGCCTCTACCATGTTTGACAGATGATGTGGTTGCTATGGAACATGAGCCGTTCCTTCCCTTCTCCGTACTCTTCTCTTCTCATCATTCTGGTACAAGTTCACCTTGGTTTCATCTGTCCAAAGAATCTTGTTCCAGAATTGGGCAGGTGTTTTTAGAGGTTTTCTGTCAAAGTCTAATCTGGCCTCTCTGTTCTTGAGTGTTACCAGTGGTCTGCTCCTTGTGGTAAACCCCTCTGTATTTACATTCATGAAGGCATCTACTGATTGTAAACTTTGACAATGATACGCCTACCATCTCCAGAGTGTTCATGACCTGGCTAGATGTTGTGAAGGGGTTTTTCTTAACCGAGGAAAGAATTCTGCATCCATCCACTATAGTTGTCTTCAGTGGTCTTCCAGGCCATTTGGTTTTGCTGAGCTCACCAGTGCATTCATCCTTTTTTTAAAGAATGTAACTAATTGTTGATTTGGCCACTCCTAAAGTTTCTGCGATCTGTCTGATAGGTTTGTTTTGTTTTTCAGCTTAGTGATGGCCTCCATCATTTGCATCAACACCTGAGAGTTCCTATGAACAGCTACCAAAATGCAAATTCTACATTTAGAATCAATCCCAGACCTTTAATCTGCTTAATTTGTCATGAAATAATGAGGGAACAGGCCACACCTGATTGTCAGTCAATTGTCCAATTACTTTTGAGCCACTGAAAATGAAGGACTATGTAATAAAATGGCTGTAATTCCTAAACGGTAAACGTGATATTTTTGTTAACCCCCCTTAATTAAAGCTGAAAGTCTCGTCTTTAATCACATCTTGATGGCTTCGTTTCAAATCCACTGATGTGGTGTACAGAGGCAAAATTATGGTACTTTCCAAATACTTACGTAACTATCTGAATATCTGTCATAAGCTAATATCAGCCAGGCCAAAGTATTGGTGGGGCTCTAGAGGAAAATCTGTCCTTCAAACATGTTTGGAGGAAAGCCACATGTAAAATAAACTACAGCACAGCAAAAGTCTCACCACTACGCAAAGACAGATGCTACTGTTCCAACAAAGTTACATTACATGCAAAAGCCCTTACCCCAGAGATTGGAACTCCTGCTAGAGAGCTGGATTTCTGGTTTAAAGACAGAAACAGACGTGTTTAGATTTTGTATAAATAACTGCAGGATATTACTGAATGTTTTGTGTCTTTACTGTAAACTACAGTAAAGACTAAGTGTGTTTCCAGCTAAAACATTTGGATCAAGAAGGTTCATTGTCACACTTGGGTAATGATAGGCCTCAACAGGACATATTGCTATTGTATGGAATCAAACGTGACCGTTGCGTTACACCTGTGTGTAGCTAATATTTAATAATCCAATATAAACAACATTAACTAATTTATTATAATAGGATACATTAACAGAACGGCCTTTTTTATGTGACAGTCGTCAACATAAAATTAATTTATTCCTCTAACATTAACAATGTTGAAGAAGTGCTGCTAAATAATTGAGTCACTGTAGGAATCTCAGCCAACAACTAATGAGTCAATCCATTATCGATGCAAATTTACAACTTAATGTAATTAACCCACATCATGGGGATTTACAGTGCATAAACAGGAAGACAGTCATCAAAGTCAGTTCAGGGCATTTTTATTACCTAATGGGGAACTGATTACGTTATTATGTATAACATAATATACACCACTGGGTGCTCACAGATTATGATGTGAAAGTTAAACACCAACACTGCAGAAAGCACTGTTCGATTTCATGTGTCTCTATTTGATCGTATTTGACAATTTCAGATTGAATTTGAACATTTGGGGCTCTACCACTAAAATGTGCTGTTGCAAACATCAAGATAATACTGCACAGTAAAGCAAGAGTAGCAACAGCCAAACAACTTATATCCTTTCTTATGAGGGTATTTCCTCTAGCATTATTTATTCATTTAATTTAAGTGACAGAAAGGTTGTTGCAGTTCGTAAGGAACTTGTTTTTTCCAAATAGACAAGCTGCCTTTAAAAGGTACAGTAGATATGGAATATGTGGGTAGTGTCTTCCGTACACTAAAAACAACTCATATTCTAAGGCAAAAAAAAAATCTGATCCATAAACTGAGGAAAATAAACATAGCTGCCGTTTTGCCGATCTCTGGACTGCAGGCCAAGGTGCATGTTGCGTAAAAAAGGTTTACCACCACCTACCTTGTTGTGGTCAAAAGATAAGACATTAGCACAGACAAACAAAGACAAAGACATGATAACAGAACCAGTATATTCCTGAGCTGACATTTTCTAATTCAGCGAGCCAGATGGCTCATCTACTAGCACAGCCTCTGTATCAGGGTGAAACCACAATAAGGAGTTTTACATAATCCTTTCTGACAACTTTCATAGCAATCCATAAATCCAGACTTACCAAACAGTGCAATGTACGCTCAAAGAAAATTTAAACTCACACTCTATGCAGCATGTGGAATAATGGTAAGCAGCAAATATTTTTGTATTATGCAAACATAACGTGTAGAGCATGAGCATACAACTGTGGAAAGTACAGTGTTACTCCTAACCCCCCCCCCCAAAAAAAAAAGATCATTACCATGGCTATTTGTAAATGTTGCCTGATTCTTCTATGATTCTTCATAATTCTTCATTATTTAAGAAAAAAAAAAACCCTCTTAATGAAACTGTCTTTTCAGTTTAAACCAACCTGCCCAGCAGAAAGTAGTTCAGAAGTTAAGCCAAAAGTACAATAATATTTTAACTGGAAATTCTTTGCTACTCCATCTATTATCATTACATTATCTGCTATTCTGATGAAATACACACTGCATTTTATCAAGTTATATGGCCATTACAGAGATTAAAATATCTCAGGAGACCATTCACTATAACATTTTATGACTATCATTAGCCTGAATTCAGATTTACAGCTCTTGAACTCTTTGATGAGGTCTGACAGGTATGTCAGATCCATCTCAAAACACAAACAATATCACAGAAATGGAACAGACACAGTACATATGAAAACATGCATGCACACATAAGAAGAGCAAACTCTGGTTATCAGAGCTTACCATCCAGCCATAGATTTCAGAGGAGCTTCTGACTCTGGGGAGGATTTCCATGGGGATATCAAAGTACCTAGAAGCAGCACAGCAATCGGTCACAATAATGCAGATTTTCTAACGTACAAATCCCGATGTGAGTCTACTGTATACATGCAGTCAACAATTGGCAGCTACAAGACACACCAGATTGGAAAAGTGAGTGTTTTAATTGCACTACTATACACTGTAATATATATACACTGTCCAAAAGCAGTCTGCGTTTGGACAGTGATTTGAAGATTTAATATTGGAAATGAAACCGGGACTAATTTAAAGGATTTTCAGCATGGATGTACTGTAGCATCACCAGCAGTTTAAAGCTCAAAGTCTTTAAATTAACCAGTGGGATTTTTTTGCTAAGAGAAAGTTATATATACAATCAGTATTTCATACTGAAACCCACTGTGTGTCTGTACAGCTGTTCACATGCTCTTCAAATGCTTCATAGTGTATGTTTAAATGTATTTGTTTACCTGCACAGTTCAGGATCCCAGTCCATGGTGTGAATGTTGAAGAGCATTGTACGACTGGCGTTAGAAACATCTGTACAGTGGATGCCTCCATTCCTGCCCCCCGTCATGCACTGAGGAAAAAACAAAACAAAACAATGGACTGTGTTTCACACACTGGAAATGAAAGAGCTGCACTGTTGCAGGGTTTAAACGATCTTACCCAGATGATCCAGGAGTCCACCGTGCCGAACATGGCTCGCTCACTCAGTACTGCCTGTCGCACTTCATCCACGTTGTCCAGAAGCCAACGCAGCTTCACCGCACTGAAGTAGGTGCTGATTGGAAGGCCTGTCTTGTGCTGCAGAGACGAGGACAGCGGAAACACCGATTAGAGGGTTTGTTCTACTTTAAAGTTACCTCGATATTCCAAGACCTTTGCGAATAACATATTAATTTAGAAAAAAAGGATTCCATTCAGTGATACACATCATCTGTACCTGCCTATCCTTTTTGTGTTAGTGGACTTTTATAAACACTGATGCCTGAATCAAAATCTGACAGAATTAAAACGAAACAAATAAACAAAAAAACAAATGTGGGGATTTCTTTTCCATCATCTCTCACCTTGAGATGGTTCTTGTTTCGGCCCGGAGCTTTGTTGATGAGCCTCTCCACTGTTGACTGTGTGCGCAGGTCCAACCAAACTACAGACATAGCAGAGAACAAAGGCTTACATGTAGGAACATAAAACACCTAGGTTAGTGTTGTTACAAGAATCTGAAATTTCTTTATCACTCCAATCCAAAAACAAAAGAATAACCACCGATGCTCAACACTTTCCCCTAATGTCTGTATGCAACCCTCAAACATTTCAGCAGACTTTAAAATTAGCCTCAGGATTGAACTCAAGATTTTGCTCAGACAATTTCATAGAGCTATTTTAGTGACTTCCATTCTTTGAGACCTGAAGCAACTGAAAAACAAAACAAAAAAAACCCCAAAAAAATCATTAACAATTATCTTATAGGGTATTACATCTCAACACCAAAGCTGCAGGCTTTAGAGCTTGGTTTTTCAGTAGCGCCGGCTCTACAGAGAGTCAGCTAGACACCCACACCTAGATTGATTAAGCCAGTGATCTGAGGATACACCTGGAGCAGGAAGACACACCAGGGATGGGATGAAAAGGCAACATGCCCGTTAGCAGCAGCAACAGAAATATACGAATTATTCTGGGGTTATTTTATAAGCCACACTAGTCAGTCTGTTGGTCACCTGATCAGTCCACCACTTTAGTCCAGACTGAAATATCTCAACAACTATTGGATGGATTGCCACGAAATTCTGCGTTCCGCCTTTGGTGATGCCCTGACTTTTCCACTACTGCCATCATGAGGTTGTCATTTGTGGTTCACAGTAAGCTGTCTCGACAACCTTTGGATGAACTGCCTTGAAATTGGGGTTTTAACAATTATTTTCATTATCGATTAATCAGTTATTCATTTTTTCAATCAATCGCTTATTCTAAAAATAAATTAATAAACAAATTAATTAATTAAAAAAATTGTTCAGTTTGGTTTGTCTGGAACACACCAGGGAATAGACCCTGTCGATTACTGTTTTGATTTCTGCTTTTAATTGCCGGCAGAGTAGGCACAGAAAGTGCACTGCTGCCTCAAGCCAGTTAAAAACAACAATATAGTTGGTCTCTTCAAACAGAAATGATGTACTTGTTTATTTTCATATAGAGCAGGGAGGTGAGATCCAATCACAAGTGGTCGCTCGAGACACATGTTGATATGCACTCTAACGCCAGGTGCGAGCAGGGCCTAAGAGGCACTCCTAACTGCTTGCAGACAAACTAGTTTATCAAGCGGAAGGTCTGGGGGTATGAATGAAAGCCCGTCTTCTCTGTTACTACAACACAAGGCTTGAGTGGGCGGTAACTGCATGTGCTCAGCCCCTACACTGAGTCACTGCCACATGGGATGGTGGGTGGTGGGGCAGGGACAAATGTGACACAAGATACTACAACCTAGTCATGCACTGTGCTGTTCCCCAGATGACGTAATCTTCTCATTGCTCGGTTCAAGAAGTTAAGAAGAAGTATGGAGTGGTATGTCTGACTCTTTACAAGGTTGTACGTGAAGAAGCTGTAGAGAATCTTCACACTTACAACCACTGGTTGAATTAAGGGAAATGTATGTCTATGTGACAGTTAAATTGTTTCCTTTATCATTTACACAACTTCTTCTATTTTTTAGGTCATTTTGGCATTGATACTGATATCTTTAATCATGTGAAGTACTTTGTTACAATGTGTGTCTGAAGGTTCTTAATTGTGATTATTAAATAATAATATAAATTGAAATAAGACATATTTGGCTGTACTACTTGGTCATTCGGATGTATAATGCACGCACCAATGGCATTGTAGAGTGGCTCTCCAGTCTCTTTGTCCCACACCAGGGTCGTCTCTCTCTGATTGGTCACTCCCACCGCTGAGAAAACAACAACATACATGTCAATAAAACCCCCACTCCCACCCATTCCACTCTGTTAGGTGTGGTTCTCTCATCCAGCTACAGGTGTAGGTGTGGTTAATACGCATCCACCCACAGTTAGGCATTCAATCCCACGGATCAGCGTGTGTACGAGGAGTGTCCCACCTTTTATGTTGGAGACGTCAATGTTGAGTTGACAGAGTTTCTCACAAGTCCTCTCCATGCACTCATAGACAGACTGCATTATCTCCTTGGGGTCTTCCTCCACCCAGCTGATTGAAACGCATGTACAGGCATGTAAACACACAAAACCCCTCATGTGTGCACAGACACAAACACATTTCAGTTTCAGTAGAGGAAATTTTTATGATAGTTCTTTTCTGAGAATTTAAGTTGGGTAAAGTAAGTGAATTTAAGTAAACAGCAGCTCCTCTGGATGATTTGTCATGAGCTAAATGATCACTTGGGAGTTTCAGGGCATGTGCACTGAGGCAGAAATATTCAAAATTTACACCTAGCTAAGGTTTCTATAGCAAAACACAGAGCAAAAAATTTGATTTTTTTTTTTTTTTTTTCCAAGATCAGTGAATACTTCAGATAACTACAGATTTTCCCTGATGTTTTTGTTTGTGAGCACGTAAAGAGAGTTGCGTTTGCTTGCTTGTAATTTATTTTACTAAAAAGGCGTGTATGCTCTGAGATATATGGCTAGAATTTCTGTAGTTCTTAACAGTGTATGCTTCTGTGATTAATTTGCTTGGTTATTTTTTCTCAGGCTAGTGTTCGTGTTTACATGTGCTCTTACTTAATCTTCTTTTTAAATGTGTTTTATGTTGATGTTTAGTTTTTTATTAAGGCAATTCCCTTTATTCTCTCCTGTGGGAGACAATAAAAGTAACCTTGTACCTTGAATTTGCTGAATTGTAGGTAAGAAAATAAATTAGTTCTTCCTTATGTTTACCCGGTTACTAAAGTTGTAATTTAACTGCAGTGTAGACTAATCTCTGACTTTTATTTGACATGGATAACATAATTCGGTCTAAGGTCCAGCTCTTATTTTATTGTACGCACAAAAGCTGAGTTGTTTGATTGATATTCAGATGTTATTGTCAACTGGTTGATGAACACCCTTTACAAAGTACCAGAGGCCATAAATTCGGTGCAACCTATTGTAGTCCAGGTCAGAAACACCCTACACAGTGTAAATAACAGCTTAAATTAAGCAACCTACAAATTCAAGGTTACTTTTATTGTCTCCCACAGGGGAGAATTAAGGGAATTGCCTTAATAAGAAACTAAACATCAACACACACACGCGCACATGCGCACACGCACACACACTTTCTGTACAACCAACTATATAAGGGGAATTTGGTTTCTTAGCTGTCCAGTGTCTAAGAATGTTGTACTATAATGAAGGTAAAGGAACTCACCCCTCCTTGGGGAAACTCTGGTTGATTTCCACTTGATGGTGACTGATCAGTTTGGCTGTTTTTGCGTTGAACACCTATGGAGAAACAGTTCATCAGAGGCCGGGAATAGAAATAACAAAGGATACACAGCAAGGACAGTGGCAGAAATGCATGCGAGGAAGGTAGCTCTAACAAGGAAAAAAATCTGTGTAAGACAACACATAATTTGGCACAACATCGGAGTGGAGTGGTGAGGGGGCATTTAATTTTTCCACTGCTATCTTGTGACACAGCACACAGTGGGGAGTCACATGAAAAACATGGCAGAGAGTGGAAAGACAACAATCCTCACTGGCTGGATTTCATCCTGCACCTGGGATGAACGTCACCCCAGGGTGCTGCTAAGGACAGCAGAAATAAACCATGGCTTCCTATTACAGAGCAGGAAGGAATTAACATGAAGCAACATATCTGTTGTAGCCTACAGTCAGACAGATGTCAGCATTTGTTCTAATTAAGCAACAGGATGAACCTCTCCTTAGCACTACCCTACTACACTGTACAGTACAGGCCACAATTCAGCTACAGACAATGCTCAAATTGCTAGGTTAAATAATTTCAACACAGCATATACTGCACTAGGAAAAACTGGGAAGCATTAACCTCAAAGGACACACGACCGACAAGCAGTTTTCAAAAACACTGCAACCTAGAACTCTTTATACTCTCTGATTCTCTTAAAAAGCCAGCTTGGAAGATTGAGCAGACATGGATATACGAGGGCAACAAGCAGACCCCTTTGACCCCAAACGAAGAGGTTACATTCTGTTAAAGTTACACACTTGCACAGCAGGCAGGAACTTCCTCACTCCATCATACGGACAGGCATAAACCCCTAAAAGTTAACTGAGAATAAAAATCATGTGTCATCATAGCCAGTGTTATCAACCCCTCATGAGTTTCATTATGATCATTGTCAAGTTTTGTCACTCACCCTAACTGTACGGCGTGGCATTTTGCTTGTGGTGCTTAACACACCAAGACCTACATTCTGAAAAACTGCAACTCTTTCAAAATTTAATGACTCCAGATCTTTCACAGACCTCATTCTGAACAGTTTCCCTGACAAACCATCCTTCTATTTTGGCACAGAACGCAGATCTCCACACATCAGCAAATGATTGGAAAACTATCTGAATAGGCAGAGTGCCGAGATGGAAGGCAAAAGGTTTCACTTTAATTTCCATCAACTGTCTCAGGTCAGAAACGCATACTTCTCTGCTCGTGGAAAGGGACAAATCAAAACCAAGGACCACACAGTTTACTGACATCACAGTACAGGATTCCTCCTTTAAAATTCAGACAGTTACATTTCATGACAGACAGCAGGTCTGTGTGTGTTAGAGAGAGGTGGACACAATAAACTCACTCATGACATAAACTCATGACACTATTAAATATTTACAGCATAGAAAGTATAGAAAAAATTAGGGAAGGTGAACAGTCATTTGGTTGCAAAACAGCTTATGTTGAGCATTTATTTTAACACAAAAAACGGCTTAATCATCATCATCATCATCTATGACAAGAGACACGTTCGTGTTTGTCACTTGGGCGTTGGAATGAAACTCAAAAACAGCCCTCAAGGTTAAAGTTTAACTTCTGGTCAGCGTTAACTTTTCTGTGCTTGACCTAAGTGTCATCAGATGAATTTCAGCCGGGGGGGGGGGGGGACAAAAATGGTCAAAGGCACTTTGGAAAGATCTGGTCGATAATTAAGAAAACAGCCCGAGCAAAGTAATGGCACCTAGTTGTTGTGGACGTCCATAATTTTTGACCACACAGATTCAAAATATATTCCAGCATACAGAAACAGATTGAGTTGCAGATGGAAAATACGCATTGTGTATTTCTCAGCTGATTAAGGTTCAAAATTAAAGCTTATTCTTTCGGCTATGCATTACTTACAAACAATACTGTTTGTAAGTAATAATATTTAGTTGTTCTCAAGTGTTAGTCCTTGTAATATGGCCATGTCAGTCAATTTAAAAGCAAAAGCATGTTTCAATCTGGTGTTTTGAATTTTGGATGAGACACCAGCATACAATGACTCCCTGTTGTCTAAGCTAATCAAATGAAAATAGCTGATATATTTTGCAAATACCTTTACCAGATCTACTGAGGTATTCAAAAACCCGTCTGGCTATTCTTTGGAAACTGAACAACAAGCAGAGCTCCACACCGCTGTACTCTGTGCCAAGACCCTTCCAGCTGACCTACTTGAGGAAGCCCAACTTAAATCACAATGGATCAGTGACCAGGATTCGCTTTTTGCTCAGCGACAAAAAGCAAACAACAAACAGAAAAATCAAATGGATTTCCACATGGCAGAAAGATAACTTTCAAGGTATGCACACAGGTAAAACTAGAGAAGGCATGGGATGACATTATGGAGATGAGGCTCTTTGCTGGTGAGCGGTATGACTTAAAGAAAACAATGGAGAATTTCAATAAACTGGAATTAAGTTAATTTGCTTTAAAGGGGTTACTTAGGTTTTGCAAACATTTTTCAACAAATATCTGGCTATCGTCCAATATTTCTTTCCGTGTAACACAAAAACGTTGTCTGGCATTTCAATAATCCTTTCAGTGTTTGTAAACATTACCCAGGTGACTAGCATTTCAACACAACTGCTAATCCCTTCATCACCACCGCATTGCATTTCTGTTATCTTTACCCATACTTTAGCTGATTTACTGAGTTGCTGTGACGAGGAAGTGGGGAATTTCATGTTTTGCAGCATACAAAAAGTATCGTCGTCCTGCATCTCTTAATCAAACTTGTAAGTCAAACCTAAATGTCACTTCATGTATTTAGTGTTTGATATCTTGAATGTCACAAACGTTACACTATATACCGAATACAGATAACAACAACCAATTTGCCTTGTATTGTCTTTTTACAGTAAAACAATATTTTCATTAAATGAACTGAGAGTTTTCAAAGGGAATTCTTTTGAAAGCGCCATTTTTAAATAGTTTAATCTGTGTTAATTGAATCACCTTTTTCATTGCTATTTGTATAACCTTAAGGAAATAATACAATTCCGCTTTTTGAAATTTACAGTTAGGTTGACAGCATCACTTGATAATGACCATTTTGTTTCCTAATGCAGTGATGGTTACAATTGAATTAAGAATATACAGAGCAGGCCTGCCACATGATGCAGTAAGTGACTTGACAGCGCTGGTGTCTCTTGGATAACACTGAAACTGTGTAAATAGAGTCAAAGCTGACACGATACTGTACTGTCTGCTGTGGAGACAGGCTGCCCTCGTGCAATGTGCTCATTTGCCAATAGGGGCTCACTCACGGAAGGGGGTTCCTAGGTTTACAACTTAATTCGCCCAGGAAAAGTCTTTTATGTGTAGTTTAAGAGAAGAAGCACGAAAGCTAATGACTGAAACAGAAGGACAATACAGCATAGGTATAGAGGGAGTTACTTTCGCTTACTTTTTTTTCCCCATTCGAAAGCTTCTTCATTATCAGCCATGTGGGGAAACTAAAGCGCAGATGTTGTCTGAATAACGACCGTTCAATGTGTGTGACATGTTCGTTCACAGTTAGCCGACTCTACCACGTCACTCACCAGAAACCTCGTCGAGCTCGTGCCCTGGTCAATCGCAGCAACCAGCGGATCCATCCTTGTATTTTTCTTTCCCTCGTAGACGTTATAACACTGAAAACAAGACGTTCAACGCTACCGGCTGCTGGCTGCGCTCCCCGGTACTACTGTTTTTGCGTCTTCTTTTCTTTCTAAAACCAGCCACGACTCCTCGTGAGGGTTAGGTCGACAGGGAGTGCAAAAACCCCGTCTCGATAATGGGAGCGACGTACCGGAACCGGCCCCATGCTGATCGCACGATTGGCTGCTGGTCAGAAGGCGTCGGCCGCGCTCTGTCCAATCGGGTTCGGGGGCACGTTCTCACAGGGGTCGGAGTGCCTGTGGCCGGAGGGAGGAGAATCCACCCTCTCTAGCGGTCTCTTGCTTCAGCTGGAAACCGGGGCATGGGGACTTGAATGTGTGATGTCACCGGCCCACATTCACAGGTTCACGCGCTTCATTAATACAGAGGAGTTGCCGAGTCCCTGTAAGTTCAAAGTCTTAGGTGGTTGAAGGGTATTCAGATCCCACTCAGAGGCTTCTTTTTCAGTGTGCACAGCCTCTCCAGCACATCTCTGAAGCTTTAATTCATTTTGTTACAAGATAAATCCCCCCTCTCCCGTCAGCTGTTTTCCATATTTCTCATGTTCACTAGGTTCATTTGAAGATTTCCTGAAATTATATAAGCTCTGCTCTAAAAGTCCAAAAGTGCTCTTTGGAACCTTCCTCTAGTATGAACTTCCAATGTTATAGTTAAAAAATAAAAAATAAAAATTGATCCAGTTCTTTGAAAGTATTTTACAAGGTATTTATAAAACTAATTATTTGGGATATTTTAAAATTTCACAGAGATTATCCAAAGAATCAAAATGATCTTTTAACCTATGTTCAACAGTTAGTTTCAGCCAGCTGTTTGTGTGAGCTACAGATAAGAAAAAGCAGTCATCTGCTCAGCTTGCTAAATCCATGGTGACACAATCACCATAGATTGTGTCACTCTGTATTGAAATTTGATTGCTGATGATTTTTTTTTAAAACTACATTCACTGAAGTCATGAAATGTATTTTACTGTAAAGAAGGCATGTCCGTGAAACTTTTTTGGTCCAACCAGTCACTATGTATTCATTTTGTGGTCTTTAAGGGTATGCTGAAAATGGGACCTGCATGGCCCCCCCCGAAATCAGGTTTCTCCACATTTATTCAAAAAGTCCCAGCAGGGGGTTTGTATTGGTTCACTACAGTGTCACTCAAATTGTTACCATTCCTTGCCTTAGCATCACTGTGCGTGTTCCTTGTCAACCAATCACTGAAAATGTTTAGGATTTGAGAGGAAGAAAGCAGATCAAACAGGCTACAGAGTTTGTGCTTCTGCCTCAGGAGGGTCAAGTATGAAGAAATCCACAATGAAAAAAAGTGTATGACACTAAAGTCTGGATTTAGGCTTGCATTCCAAAGTGGCCCCACTGTGTGAGAATTAAAGTGCAATTATCCCAGAAATGTAAACGGAAGAAAACAAAGTTCAGGAAGAGTAGGTTTAGCTTCACCCATTTAAACTAGGCTGTGCATTTTCCAGATCAGATTGTCCAGCCATACAATATTTCTACCCACACTGAGTCTTTGCATCTGTAATTCCTGCTCTTTAGGACAGAAGGGACCTTTTGCAACTCAGACACTTTGACATGGCACAGACAGAAAAGCACTGGTCTAAATAATACTATGAATGATGCAAAAATTCCATTTAGCTGCTTCAGTTTCAGGGTCCTTGTACTGCCCACGCTGGCCCACTGTCACACTTCATGGCTTACAGGGACCCTTCGATAGAACAGAGCCACGGTGAGTGTTAGTAGAACCTGTGATTTTCCTACTGACAAGTCACAAGCACACACTGACCAAAAAATGACTCCTGCTTTTAGCGCTTTCTTCTATATTTGTTTCCCTCTCATTTGTTTGAGCCGGTTCACCTAAGTGGAATGCAGTCATTTTTAATGTTAACAGTTACACCTGTTTTGCTGTGCAAAAGCAACGGTCTGTTGGTGCTGCAGGTCAGCAGCTGTTGCAGCAGCTCCCTCTCTGCAGGCAGGGTTGAGGAGTTTGGGCTGCACACAGTGTCCCCTTCTCTTCTTTCAGTCAGGTGGGTCTCCTCTGCTGGTGATAATAAGGGCCTAAAGTTTAAAAATAGTACAGATCTTTATTTGGCTTTATGACTTCTCTCTCTCTACCACACTGAGCTGTGGCAGCAGATTGATTATCCACTCACGGTAAACCTAGGTGTGGTGCTACTGGACAGCTAACAGCCAATGATCATGGTTGTAAGTCTTTTGGGTGAACGACAGATTCTCCCCTTTTACTCAGAATGGCCGAAGCACTAGTTTTGGGCCCTTTGCCCTGCTAACACATTCACTCTCACTTACATTGCTGGCTGGATTTTTTAGAAGAACTAGTGGCGCCCCACAGGCTAGTGCGCCTGCCAGCTTGCTTCAGGCAAGAGCCGAAGGCTGGAGCACCAACCCCTGACAGAAGGCCATACACCCAGTTCTCAATTGTCCACTGGAGAAACAACAGCGCTCTTCTCAAGCTACTGTACCCTCTCTGAAAAAACTGTAACGCCATACCCAAACTTTGTGTGCATATTTTAAATATCTTATAACATCACTCATCCAAACAGTCCCTGTGCTTTTGTTTCTGTAACTTTTTCTACTGTGTGATGTTTTGTCTTGTGTAAAGAACTTTGTTACTACTTTTCGATAGATAGTAAAATCCATTCACACTGTTATCTATTCATGGTATAAGATGATTTGTTAAGATTTCTAAGCTTAACCTACAGTAGGTGTCACAGGCAGAACATTAAGAGCTTTAGACAAACAGCTTACCTTTCTGGTTTGACACAGCTTTTCTCACAGGTTAATGTTGCCTGGCAAGTTGTAGGAAACGGTGAGAGAAAAAGTAATTAGGGCTTGCCCAATATGGGTTTTAAGTATTAAACCAAAAGAACTTGGAAGCAGCCATGTGCTGTCAGGATACTATGGAAATATTACCTTCATTTTTTATTTATTTAGTTAGTTTGTAGTAGTGTGTTGGATGGAAACAGAGATACAAAAACCTTGAAATATATTTTTTTGTGATTTATATGTGACAAATATATAGTAAACCCATATCCTACATTGAACCTGCTGATACATGATACAGTATTCTATATGGATATTTATTTGATATTTTTAATTTTGAAATTAGTATAGCAAGCAGAATTTATTCTTGGGAAACTAAAATTTACACAGAATTCCACTGTAGCTATGGTAATCCATGAACTCCGGTTAAGGGTTTGCTCATACGCATCATAGTGTCACAGTATTTCCGTCCCCTTTGTTGTCACTCTCTCTGAGCCACTGAATTTTTGTAACGCAGTCTGTGTGATGTGAACGAGTGACAGTGATGAAAGTCATATCTGTCCCCTCACAGGACCTTTGGCGACACCAGCAGTCCCGCAGTCTCTCCTACACCTCGTGACATCCAGAGTGTTAATCCTACAGTCAGGCTGGGTATTAAGATGAACATGTTCACATCAGTTTTGTTTTGTTTTGTTTTGTTTCTTTCCGATGCATGGTATTGAGGGATTTATTAGGTGAAAAAAAACTTCAATGTGAAAAAAATGACAGAAAAGCAATTAATGATGCTGGTGTTGTTAGTCACATCAATAGTTCAACGTAAAAATTACACTCTATACAAAGTTTTGAAGGAATGTAGTTTTTCTATAGTTATTGGCTCTGAAGTCCCATTTGTTCAAATTAATTTTCTTAAGGCTTAGTCTGAGAGCTTGTTACCCCAAAAGGCCATCCTCTGGATGTCAGCAGCAACCATAATGATAATGTCACACATACTGCAAAAGAAAAAAGGAACATTTTATGAGCTTAGCAGTCTCATGATTATGGTGATTTCCCACTTTTACTCCAACCACTCTACATCATAATATTGAAAAACCAAAGAGCAACATCAACATATTTTTCACACAGACAAACACGTATACTTTTCCTATCTAAAGGACGGGCATCAGACATGTCAAATGTAAAGTCAGACTCTGACTTTTGTTGAAGTCAAATTACATGAACAGGCTGAATCTGAGGTGGACAGTGGGCAAATGATCCACATGCCAGAACTTGCAGCTTTGGGGAAGTCACGATCTGCCCCCTCTGAGTGACTTTATGACTGGTCTCTGTTATTTCCTCTTCTATTTTTAAATCACTTTTCCTGTGTTTCTGTTGTGTGTTTCGCGTCTTTCTGATTAGCTGCCATTTTCCACCCTCCCTCAAGACTTTTTTCCTGGTCCACTTACTCGCCTTGTTTCATTTGTAGTCACCTAGCTTCCCCTCCCACTACACACCTGCTCCCAGTTTATCCCAGTCACTATTTAAACCTACCTCTGTCTCTTGCTATTTGTCGGTTTGCCTGTGTATTATCTCTCGAGTTCTTCATGTGCAGATTTTCTCTCTCTGTGTGTCTGCGTTTGGGTCCTCCCAACCTGTGCCATGACCTGTATATTAGCTTGTCATAGTTTCTCATTCAGGTTTTCCTTGGCACCATTGTAAATGGAAAAAGATACAAGAAAGATAGAAAAAAAACTTGCGTATCACCTTTTTACTTGTTTTCCAAATGTTTCCAAATGTCCCCCCTTTCTTTGGGTGTGTACCCCAGTCTGGCTCTCCTATCCAAATATTTTAGACCTGCTCCTGATAATGGACAACATAAGGATGCAGGCTCATTTAAAGAAAATACGGCCACATACAGGATTATTAAAATAGCGTTTTGATTTTAAGGTAAGATTGCTTATTATTCCAGGAGATTGCTGCACCTTGAGACTCTACGGATACAGGGTTCCAGCAGGGACTGCTAGTTTTGTGGTTTTTATCTGAAGGTTTCAAGATTACAGCAAACTGAAAACTGATCTAAAGAACTGCATTGAGTTGTAATAAAGTTTCAACAGTATCAATAGCTCATCCTATTATAACATCCTTCTGCTTTCCTATACAGTCCAGGTTAATGGTTTTACAACACTCTGCACCAAAGCCTGTCAACATCACTGTAGGGGGGCTGATCCTGAGTCTGCCAGGGATGTGAGAGCTGTGCTGTCAGTTTAATTAGACAATAGTCTTCCCCCACGAGGGTGATGCTGAGATGACTGCAGGAGTACTGTTCGTCTTCAACACCTTTGCATCATCATGGCTGGAAGAGTGGCCTGAAAACCGGACCATACCACATAAACAAACACACAGTGCCATTCAATTTGCCTCACTCCAAAGATAATTGATCAAGTTCCCCCTAACATGTCTATTATTTTTATCACAGCCCAAAAAAACCAAACAAATACAACTATGATAGTAACATACTGTACAGTAGCTGTTACCAGAGGTAATACTTCACCTCAAATGCTTTGTAAGGGAAACTCCTGGTGAGCATTTTCTTAACTGCACATCTGCTACTGATGCAACCAAACCAACTCACAGTATATTTATTATTTATTTCTTCCAAAACAAGCAACACTAGAGATTTCATACAAAATACAATTATGTCTGGTCTACCTTGAAATTCCTTTTGTCATGTGAAAAGATTGTTTGGATTGTAAAAGAGAATTCTAGCAAAATCGAATATGATATTCTGTACTGTGCTGTGGAAATACTCTTAAAATACAATATATTACTGTTGAAAATCTGTATTGAAATGTCCAGTAGGATCATAAAAGTTAGATTCCATTTCATCAGATTACAGAGTCAATACTGCATACACCAAAACTACAGCACAAACTGCTTAGAACAGCATACGGTACTTGTGCTTAGCCCAGTAAATAAACAAGTAAAAGTCCAAATTTTGTTGGGTCAAATTCACTTAAATCAATTTAAAGTTATACAATCTGTAGATACGATGCTGAGCTGTGTTTAGTTCCTAAATGTTTCGTCCACCATAGTTCACTGTGTGTCTGGTTTCAAGGCTTCAGGCCCAGCCTCTGTGTGGCTGTCAGCTGTGCTCTGTGCGCTCACAGCTGTGTCCTTGCTCTTTGCTGCATTCTCACTCTGAGCTCGGTTCTGTTTCTCCCTCTCCAGGGCCTTCTCCATCTCTGTGTAGTAGTCAAGAGCCTTCCGTACTGGATCAATGATGTGTTGCTGCAGAATTAATAAACAATTAATAAACTTTCCCTCAACCTTGGTTTACTACATGTCCCATAGTAACCAAAACCCAACAGCACCTTTTGCTTGGGGTTAGTATGTTTTCTGCATATTTGTGATTTTTTTTTTTTTTTTAACATAAATTACCTCCAGGCAGGGGAAGAGGTTGGCTAGTTCGATGAAAAGAGGCAGAAGGACAAATCTGATGAAGCCTGTTTGAGAAGAAGGTTTTGTTACTTTGTCCCGATCCATGAAAGGGGTGACTGGAAGACCCTCTAGCTTCTCCACATCACTCTGAGGAGGGACAGAAGGAACACCTGGAATTAATGTTTATAGGACCAGCTTCTATAACTTTAGACTTTGCACCATTTTGTTTTTTAATCACCCAACACCACATATTACATACTGTCTAATTAAAACTGTGCCTCACAAAATTAGCTTTGTGTTAGTTTAAAATGAAAACTTTTGCTAGCAGATACATAATAAATATCACATGCATACAATAAATACAGATCAGATCATGGCAGGAAAAATGGAAACAATTTGCTATAGTGTTCAGGTGTTGCCACGGTATCAAGTGTCTTCACATGCAGTTGGAATTGGTACCTGGTTGTAGAATTCCTGTAGAAGACAGTCCAACCAGGGCTCAGCCACCTCCATTGGCCGTGCCTCGTTGGATATGTCACTCACTTTGATCAGGATCATCATCAGCTGCAGACACAAGAAGGAGTCACAAAAAATTTTCATTCATGATGTATACTTTTGTATCCAGCGCTGACTGCTACTACAAGGAGAGAAAACATTGTACCTGCTTTATATTCCTTACCTTGGCTGCCTGTCCATTTTCATCATGATTTTAAAATTCTTCTAATTGTCTTTATAGCACATCATGGTCTTGTATCAGCCTACTTGTCTGACATGCTTGTAATGTATGAACCAGGACGCCCCCGCAGGTCCTCTTGCAGGAGTCTCTTAGTTTCTCCATAGAGCAAGTAAAATGAAGATTTAACAAAAATGTTTAATGGTCTACAGACATACATGTGATACTGTGTGAGTTGTTTCTCAGATGTTTCTATGTGATATTTATATAAAGTTATTAAATAAAGTTAAATAAAACATGCTCAGTGTATCCTTAGATAAATAGACAGGTCTCCTACAGTCTAGTGACCCCAATGTATGGTAGTTTTTCACTTTACTCAAGCATTCCTTATTCAACAGTGACTAAAGAATACAGATAAAGTCAAATAACAAAATTCAATATCCCTTCAGTTTGGTACATGTACATTTCCTAATCAGAATCCTTCACACGACCATGTGGGTGTAAAGACTACTTGGCAGTTCTCTGACTATTTTATGGGTTTTATTTGTTGCAGCTGTGTGCTTGGGAGAAGTTTTACCTTTATCATTCATGAAGTTTCAGTGACCTAATAAGATTCCATCATAGCTCCACCCAACCTCATCCTAAACAGAGGTCTAATCCCCCAGAGTTAGAAATACCTGTTCCACTACCATGAGAGGTGGACAGCCTAGAACAGTCTCCTCTGACAGAATTTGAAAAAAAAAATCCTGCTAATTGGTGAATAAACCCCACTTATTATTAAAAGCAGCGAGACAGCAGGATAACGATGGAAATGACAGGAAAAAGTGAGAGAAATACGACAGAATTAAATAAGAGTGAAGAAGAATCAGCAGGTGCAAAACCCAATGCTAACAGGAAAGATGCGACTGAAAAGCAAAGGTGAACACGGAGAGGATTTTACAGGAGATTCAAGACTTCCGAAAAGAAAACAACTGGATGATATCAAAGACAAACCGGAGAATCGGGGAAGCAGAAGACCGCATTCACAAGGTGGAAACCAGATTGCAAACAATGGAGCGAGCAGTGAGAAAAATGCTTAGGGCCCAAACTCAACATGAGGATAAGCTCGTCGGTCAAGAAGGAAGATCAAAGAGAGAGAATGTCAGAATATGTAACCTGCCAGGAAACTAGGAAGAAGTTCTATGCTAACTTCTGTGGAGACACCCCTCGGAGACAAACTGGACATCCTCCTCACTACAGAACTTCATATTGAGGGAGCCCACAAAGCGCTAGCCCCGAAACCCACGGCTACAGGCAAACCCAGATCAAAAGAATGGTACAAAACAAAGGAAGAAGTCCTTCTTAAAGCTGGGGAAAAGGAGGAGATCCTCCTAAACAACCAGAGGGACTACTTTGATCATGATTACACGGCTACGGTCCTGAGCAAGCAAAAAAAAACAAAAAATACAATAAGCGAGAGTGTTGATGGAGGAGAGGATCTGCTTCCAGACCCCCTCCCAGCCAGACTACGTGTCTTCTGCCAGGAACGGAGGTGACTCTACCACATGATGAGCGAGGCTACGGAAGCCATGAAGGACAGAGGTTTCCCGGTTAAGGTTGTACCCCCACCAGAGGATCCAGTCGAGAGGAACGTCCAGGAGAGCCGACATCAGATATAAGCTCTACAGAGGACAATCCCCCGATTAGAAAACAAAAAGCCCACACATACAGTAACGTATCCTATCTAAAATTCTATAATTTTGATCACTCTTAGTAAAACACACCTGCACACAAGAGAAATGAACACTACAGTGGCAAGACAAAAATATTTGATGAAGATGTCTGGTTTCATTTCTTTTTCTTTAACCAAGTTCTTGGACAAAAAAGCAAATATTCAAACTCTGTTTTCCTTGAAAAAAGAGCTGTAAAAATAAGTAATAATACAAACATTTTTCTTGTGATGGACATTTTAAGGACTATGCTGCTATGAAGGGTCCTGCTCATAGATGTGTTTAGAGCCAGAGGTGAGTTCTGGCCACTTAAAGGGTCAATTTAGAGAAACCTTTACTTTGGAAGCTATAGTTTGGCATATGATGGGTTTGCTGAATGCTGACAGTTATACCAGTTCGTGTTATTACTCCTATGTTCTACCAGAGAAATTGTGTGTAGCAGATTTTTTTGGCAGTTTGAGTTTTCTTACAGAAAAGATGACACATGAAAAAGCTCAGGCTAGTTTAGTTCAATGTCAATGGGAGCTGTAACCTCACTAAAAAATAAAATAAAAAAACATCAAAGAAAATTACTGGATATGCAAAATCAGTTGAAGCTGCTAGATGAGTGTCATGCACAGGGCCAAAATTCAAAGATATAACAATAAAAAAAAAAAATTAGAAACGAAATTAACATGTTACATACACAAGAAATTGAGAAAAAAATCCTATTCACTAAGCAAAGATACTATGAGAACGGCTCTAAATTTACAAAATTATTGGTACGGAAACTGAAAAAGCAACAGGCAGATATTACAATATATAAAAAGCGAGACTCCCAAAGAAATTACCATAGAAAGCAAACAGGATAAGAGTCAGGCAGTCTTCAAATCATTCTACGCACAATACCAGAGGATGAAGAAGACCAGATCCACTCTTTTTTTTGGATGCCCTAGAATTACCAGTTATGACTAGAGAACAAAATAAAGTCCCAAGAGAAATAACTCTAAGAGAATTAAATAAGGCAATTAATAAAAGCCAACAAATTACCAGGAAGCGACAGCCTCTCTCTAATAGCCTCTTTCCCCCCCAATTGAAAAGAGGCTATTATCTCTGATACCTAAAGAGGGGAAATGTAAGATTAAATTTGGGTCATATTAGCTGATTTTGATCCTTAATGTTAATTATTGTATATACACATCTATAATGGCAAAGAGGATGGAAAAATTCCTTCCTAGTTTAATTCACAACGATCAGACAGGTTTTCTTGAAGGCACACTATTATAATGATAATCCACAGTGTAGGAGGAATGGTGGCTGTCAAGCCGTGAACCAATACCATGTTCTTTGGGATTGTCAAAACATCCAGAATTACTGAAAAGAAATGCACAAGGAAATACAGACCGTCTTTGACACACACATACCATTAGATTTTAAAGCCATATATTTATGTTATATCTCCGCAGATGCAAAAAGTATTGACAAATACTTAATGGGTGAATTGCCTACAGCAGGGAAAAAGGCTCTGACGAAAAGGTGGATGATGCATGTTGGACCTACCGTAAATAACTGGATAGATGTGAAAATTGGGATTTACATGATGGAAAAGGTTGCTCTCTCTTTAAACTTAAGGATGAATTATTTTCCTTTTTTTTCCCCTCATGGCTTGTATATCCATTTGTATTGCCTTTGGATGTAATAACGATGCATTTTGAAATAAAATGTGTGTGTTTCTGTGTCACACACTTTTAAAGTCCTCTGTCATCTAGAAAAAAAACAACTTTATAGCTGTTCTGTTCTTTCTGTTACGAAGATACAAGTAGCACTGATCTAATTTCTAATCTAACTGATCTGATTTCATATCTATGAACTATATTCTTGACATAAATAAAAAAATGTTTTAACCATACAACTACTGCTACTACTACTGAGAGAAAAAAATAAGCAAAAAGTTGTTTGCTATTACAATAAGGTCCTTTCTTCATATTTCTCTGAAATAACGCAATATAAAATTAAATACAACAAAAGATAATACCTGCCAAACATGGAGTTACATAAAATTCTTAATGCATGTGCCCGCTGATCATATTGTCACAATGTCATGTTCTGTTGTGTTCACATCTGCAATCCTCTTACCACATCTTTGTGGTCCTTGTTGGTGAAGTCAAAAGCAGGCAGGATGGACTTGAACCCACTGAGAATCTCATTGTGCCTTGTCATGTCAGTGGCCAGAATGCATCTGCACTTCCAAAAGAATCAAAAGCTTACTGTATAATGTTGAGCTATCATGACTAAATAACATTAGAAAATGTGCATGCTAAGAGAATTAGAAAGATGATCTCACTTGATGATTCCCTCTCTTATCCGTTTGTATTGATCCATGGACAGATTTCTGAAGATGTTGCTCTCTGTCTACAAAACAGAAAATCGTTCTGTCTTTTTAGTCCTAAACTAAAATGTATGTATCATGGCTGGTTTCTTGGACAGAAAGTTTCGAACACCCTTACCTTCTCCAGTATCTCAAAAGCTACAGCACAGTGATGGTTCTCCAGTGGAGAGATGTCATTGTAGCGAAGTGCAAGTTCCGTCCGAGCATTTATCTGAAAGATGGGCAGAGATTATTGTAGAGTTTCTGATTATAATTAAATAGAGTTGATGCTGAAGCAGTCCATTAGGCAGTTTCAAGGGACAACTATGAATAACTCAACTGACCCTTCGCTAAGTCCTGCAGACTGGCCAATCATAGTGTAGCATCGGCCAGCTCGACCAGGGTCCGACAACCATAGGAGCATGGTCCATTAACTCTCATGCGATCTTTTCGGATTTTCTTCATGTTCAGGCAGGTTTTGTGGAATTCGAGCCAGCTGTGGCTAAACATTTTGACTGGGGCATGTGTAACAGTGATACTGATCAAAGTAAGTCTGATCAGATGGACGCAAAACCCACACACAGCACATCAATCATTAACTAGCACTTCTATGCTATGCTAGCTACTGAATGTATACACATGCTGCTTTTGCTTTTTAATGATTTTAACAGTGAACCTATCCTGCTTTAGAGCAACAGTGTTGCTCCTTAATTCCGTAGTCTTCTGTCTCGATTGTCGGGTGATGTGGTGGTTCACTTTTACATTGTGATCTGTAGGCTTTAGCTTCTATCTTTAACTCTTTAACATGTACAGTACTCCTTTCCTTTACAAGCATTATTACCTCCGCCAAGAAAATGATGCTTTCACCTGTGTCTGTTTGTTTGTTTGTTTATTCACAGCAGGATTACGCAAAAATGATGAACCAATTTGCAACAAACTTGGTGAAGGGATGAGGAATGGCCCAGGGAAGAACCCTCTAAATTTTGGTGCAGAGATGCAGGCATTTTTTAAATAACTTTCCTTATTGTTGCAAGATAGGGCATTTTTTGACGTTCGTCAATATTTGGCCTCGGCAGAGATATGCGCTCTACTGAGTTCTATTCTACTTGGTTAGTGCAATTTTGTCCATACCAGCTGTTAAAAGATCCCTTCTTAAAGCACTTTCAATGTAAATGATAGGAAACTAAATCCACAGTCCTCTGTTTTGTGTAGAAATGCCTTCTGAAGTTCAGCTAAAGCGAATACGAGGCTTCAGCAGTCTGAGAGACAAATCAACGGGGTCATTTTTTGTCGGCATCAAATTCCTGCTTTGTGATGAAGCTCAGCAAGAAAACACAGTCTGTGGTAGCACAAAGAGGGAATTTCAAGTACCTGGTAGGCATTGTTGTATCCTGTGTGGTCAAGGTCGTGGCAGACTGCAGAGGTCAGCATGATCAGCAGGTCGATGCTGTCCATCTTACTCCTCAGGTCAGTCAGCCATATTAAGCCATACATCTGTTCAGAGATAAAGAAACAGTAAGGTACAGCGTGGGAGCTGGAGATGTCATGTACGTAATTTGGCAAAATAAGATTTCAACCTACTCTTATGAAAAGATTAAAGTTGCATTCATTCACACAACATTCACATATTGCCACCTTAAAAAGTTGTTATGGCTAACATGTTTGCAAACAACTTGATGAATGTAAGTCCGACAATTCCCTCTCCTTTTAGCTCTGTATAGATCTCCACCAACTCCTGAGGGAGTGTCGGGAGCTTTAGCAGCTAAATGCTCCAGTATGTTCACCAGCTAGTTGCTTTGTCTGTCCGCTCTTTGGTTCTGGACAGAGAGAGTACAGTCGGCTCATCAGGTTTAGCTTGAAAACAGCTAGAAATAGCTGGAAACGAGGCTGGGGAGAGCGGTGAGTGAATCAGTAAGTTTGCGCCCCTAAAAACCAACAAATGAGCTGAGAGATGCTAAATGCTGAATGAAATGATATTTTGGCCTCTCAACATTAATATATCATCACCTTCTAAGTTGATATGATGAACCTTGAGCAAACAGTTGCTTATTTTCACTCCAGCAGACATGGAGCATCATTAGCATTCATTTGTAGTCGCGTTATTGGCCACCTGATGCATGCCAGTCCAATATTTTTTCTCCGTATTTGCTCTCTACCAGCTCCTGAGGAAAGTATATTTAGTTGCTAAATGATCCAATATGTTCACCAACTATTCACTAACTGTGGTCTGTTTGCTGTTTGGTGCTAGTCAGGTAGTGTACTGTGGGTTTTTAGAGCCTTTTTGCTGACCTAATGCTGCCTGCTGTGGCCGAAATCAGCGTCATGAGAGCGGTGAGAGTGAGCCAAAACGATGAAGTTGTGGGCTGTGAAACCAAAACAGTTAGCTGAAACTCACTGTAATGCTCCATAAAGCCAAGGGGAGATACAGATTCAGGCAATTATTCTCTGTAGGCTGATTGCACTATTTCATAATTATAGACACAATTGGGCTCTTCATGATTTGCCCTAATAAAACTTCTATCTAGCACACACACACACACACACTTACCATCTGGGTAACACAGAAGCAGTGTTTGAAGTTGTGAAAGGGGATATTGTTGTATCTTCGGTAGACTTCAAACAGGAACTGTTGCAGTACTTCGGGCTCAATGTTGAAAGTCACTATGAAATCTAAATCTGTGTACATGACCTGCAGGAGCACCATGATCTCTGCATCCTCCCACTGCCTGCACAGACACAAAATACAGAACCCCGTGGGATGGTACTTTTAACTGTAGGGACAAGAGTTTGTGACTTTCACCATTCAATCCCTACAGATGAATGGTTTTCAGTGTGTGGAGCTAAGATCAAAGTTGCTCAGTAAGCACTTATCCAAAACGAAGAAAGGCATAAAATGACATTCCAAGATGAAAAATAGGTAAGGAAGCATATCAAGACTCTTTGTGTCTTGCTAAGTGGCCTATCACATCCTCTTTCATCTATCTTCCCTGCCAGGTTTTTATTCAATTAAAACATGAGTTATTGATTTGTGTTATAATTTTTAAAAAGGCGCTGTCTATGAATCTCATTTTAAATCTCTTACCTTTAAAGAAAGACATACAAGCAAAAATGCGCTGTTTGAGTGCCACAGAGTAGGGGAGTCACAAAGTGCAGAGAAACGGACTAATACATTGTTGGTGTTGGTCTTTTCATTCAAATAGCCGTCTAATGCTAGCCTTATCCTTTATAATACTCCTATGCCCAGATAGCAAAAAGCAAAGAAAAGAATATTTTATCATTTTCTGTAATTTACTATGAATATGTGACATCACAAGCTTCAGTTCCCGTTTTGTAGGCTGTGCATAACCTCGTATCTCGCCACCTCCATCATTGTGGGTTTGCTTTAAAAGCTTTTTGACAAATAAAATGATCAACAAGCCCCACTGAATGCAGAATGTACTTTCTCCCCATGAAGCCCACTTCAAACACGGTGTGCTGATTAAGCCTTTTATGAAGGCCCTCTTTTGATTTGGGGGCCCTCTGCAGGCCTATTCATATTGAGATTAGTGTGTCAGTCAGAAGAAAAGGGTGAGGGCTCCTATCCCCTTCAGAAATGCATCTGTTGTTGGGCACGACTGTCATTAGCCTACCGTCTGCCTCATTGTCTGTACACCAAGGAAACAGGTGCACTGGTTCTTAGTTTGTGAGCACACATGTGCACAGACACCCAGCACATCACAATGACCACTGATTCTGCTGTTGGCATTAAAACATGTCCACCTTTAGATTCCCGCTGTTCAAATTGAACTTACCAGTTGTCAAAGGTGGGGGTCTTTAAGTACTGCCTAACTTCTTCTGATACCTCCAGAGAGCTGCAGGGTGATGACATAATCATTAAGGATAACTAGATATTCAAACACATGATATAGGTTTTGTTGTATGTGACTGTACCTCATTTGAAGAAACTTTTCCCGTACATGCTCACACTCCTCTCTGGTTTTCCGCAGGGTTCTCTTGTGGTAGAATGGTGAGGGCTTGTGTGT
The DNA here is from genome assembly GCF_016859285.1 of Xiphias gladius. Taxonomy (NCBI): domain Eukaryota; kingdom Metazoa; phylum Chordata; class Actinopteri; order Istiophoriformes; family Xiphiidae; genus Xiphias; species Xiphias gladius. The sequence continues at coordinate 3,259,400 of NC_053415.1, read as the reverse complement.
TCCCTCTGACAGGTCTTTAAACAATCCAAGCCAGCTCAGATGCTCCACACTCTGAAATTGAATGGGAATGAATCCAGTCAGCTGAGGCTGGAGGTTAGAATCCCCAGAGTTAACCCTCAAAATTTAGGTCAGGCATTACAAAATATCATTAACATTATCATTATCATTACTGATGCTATTTTTACTGTACTAATGAGCAGATTTGCCTTACTACAAAAGGGTACGTTGTGTTTTTCTGAGACATTCCCTGGAAATTAAAGTTTAATAAGACTAGACCCTACAGCAGTGCTAGTGGATCTGTCATGGTGTACAGTAGCGTGTTGAGCTTACGGCCGACATTAGCATGGTAACATTCTCGCAATGACAATACAATGACTAACATGCTGATCACATTTCAGTAAAAGAGTCAGCATCAAGTAGCCCTAAGGAAAAATTTCAGGGGATCACCAAAGTCACTGGGATACATCAACCTTGGCCACTTGGGGGCAGTGGAACAAGCTGTAGACACAGTGTGTGACATATTATCACCAAATAAAGTTGTTATGGCTAACTTGTTGCAAACAGTTGCCTAAGAGATCCAGTAGACTTGGAGTAACATTAACATTCATTTACAGACATGAATTTGCTTCCACTTAATGAATTTGAGTCCAATATTACTCAACCTTTAACTCTGTTTTGGTCTCCACCAACTCCTTAGATAAAATCTTTAGTTGCTAAATGCTCCACTATGTTCACCAGCCAGTCGCTAACTTTGTCTTTCGCCTGGTGCTGGCCAGGCAGCATACAGTGGTTTTTTCAGTGCTTCTTCACTGAATACAGCTTCCTGCTGTGGTTGGAAACAAAGTTAATGAAAACTGAGTTTCAGGCCGTAGACAGAAAAAATCAGCTAAAAGAACTGATAAGGCATTTCAGTGCAGAAGGGAACTCCAGAGTTTGGTGATAATTCTCAGTGGGTTCCTCTCTGTGAGTGAACATTTCTTGCTTTCCATACTGTATAATCATTTGAACAATTATTAATATAAATATTGCTAAGTACAGCCTTAAATTGCAAGTAAATTATGCATCCTAATACACAATTTGACAAAGATGTTTTGTGGTAACACCATCCCACTTTTTATGAAACAAACACCCTTTTCTGACTGTTGGCGTTATTATGCTATTGTATCATATAAATAAGTTCCAGGAGCAGCTTTAAAGCCACAGAACACTTTGGCTATACCTCTAGTTTTTCCTGGAATGAATCCACCTGTTTCTTCATCTCATACACGACTGCAGGAGTCTCGCCAGCCTCAATCAGGATTTTCTTTTCCAGGCCCTGCAGTCTGAAGTCACACACCATCAGTGACGTCTTTAGGCATCAGATATGCATCTATACCTCTGGACTGTGTTGTAAAAAGTCCCCAAAACTTGGTCTTGAGATATCTCTCTGACCTCCTTGTTTAAAGTGATACAACCAAATGCCAGATCGCTGACTCTTCACAAAAACCTATTTTACTGATTTTTTTCACATTTAATATTAAAACACATTTTTTCTCAAGGACCTCATTAAGTATATCCTGTTTCTCTTATTTCTCACCCTACCTACCTTTTCTCCATGGATGAGAGGTCAAATCCTAGTGCACCAGCAAGCTCCGCACCTGAAATTACAAAAAAAGAGGGAGACTGTCAACAGTTTTTAAATAAATCCACGCAGTGTGATTCCCATAGTGCTAAGTTAAAGATACCTAACGGCTCACTGTTGCAGTCGGCAGCCACCACCTCCAGCTTGTACCAGGAGTTTGGGCTGTTGGGCTCTAAACCTGGGGAGATGTTGATGATGTTGCCCTTGGGGTTGTACAGCTTCAGGATGTCATGGGGTCCGGCCTCGGCTGCAGAGCGGAAAAGATCTGAACGAATGGATGAGCATTCATTCTTTTTGCCTGAGAAAATATTTCACAATGTTTATGGAGACAACCGCACTCTCTGAGGAAGACCATTTGATTTGGTTGAAAGCAAAAAAGCTAGTAAGGGGTCCTTCAGTTAAGGTTTTTTTTTTAAATTGTGTATTCTAAAGGTTTAATAATTTCTTATCAATTTGAATTCAACTGACTCATTTTTTAAGCAGTTAAGACAAATAACATGAACATTTCTGGTGAAACAGATCGTTTCAGCATGGATCTTCTTATGGTTTGTTTCACGCAGGGGGTGAGCTGCTATGTGGCACTTTATGAACATATTTCTTGGGGTATGATAATTAACTTCAATTATATGAGTTGGAGGGAACCTGTCCCAAGTACTGGAGGGAATCGTTGTCCCAAGGTGTTGTGTTTTGCTGATGGGCATAATGTATGCTCTGAACTTTTGCAAGTGCAAATATACTAAAGTCTAAAGTACAGTATTTTATGAAGATTAAACACCATCAGACTTGTTAAAGTATGTAGATCCAAAGTGTAAAATATTAAATAAACAAGTACAACAGTAAAGAAAAAGAGTCAGGTTTTTGTAAAGATCTGGGACAGCTGTATTTGTGCATACTGCTTGTATATCATGATGTTTGTAAGCATGTAGTTTGCAGTGAGGTCAGTTTTTAATTTTGTTTCCTTAACTTCATTTCCAAAAGTCAACTTACCGAATAATGGTAAGAAAAGATTGTCACAATGGAAAAACTAATGCACCAACATGACTTTTTACACGTTGTCAACTTAAAAAGATTGTGTTGATACACTGTAAAACATCATGCAGGAATTTATTGGAATCAACTTCACATTGCTAATTAATATGCAAGGAAGTGTGAAGTTTTATTAATTTCAAGTCAATTCAACTTGAAATATTTAGCTTTAATTTTCAGAGTATTTAAGAACTTAGAAAACATGAGTTCTACTGACTTGTAATCTTTTGACTTAAAATGACAAGTTGAATGAACGACCTGCTGAGAGTTCACCCATTAAGGAAACACCATCAGCATATTAGCAGACTTCTCAGCATGCATTTTTTCAGAGTGAAAACTCTCCAAAGTCCACTCTGTTTTGTATTTTGAATATTATTTCTGATGGACACTTACAGTGTGTCTATAATATATGTCAAATTAAGTTCTGGTTGTTCTTTCTCATAAAAGTGAATACAGTAAACAACCATGATGGAGGCTAGTATCGAATTCAGTCCCTAGCCCGGTACACTTACAACTCAACCCAGTCACTAGGACACACACAGAAGACTGCATGTTGTCTTTGTATAGACTCTGGTACAAAGTGATACCAACAAAGCCCTAAGTTTTTTGTGTTAAATGAAATTCTGACTCTTCAAACTGAGAAGATATACATGGTAAGTAAATCTATCAGTAATAGTTGTCAAAATGACTGACCAATTGTTAATTCAACTTATTATCTGAAGTTTACTCAACTTGTTTTTTCAGGTTTAGGTAACTTAACTTGGTTAGTTTCACATTTTCAAAACTTTTAAAGTGACTTAGAAGATAATGACGCAACCATTTTTAAAGCAGCAGGGGAACTTACACTTTTAAACACGCTAATCAATAATACTCTTGATTGGAAAAGGAAAACTCATTCACCTTACTTAATGCCACATCACGTAAGCTGGATGCACTTAACACAAACTGTGCATTTATTTACTTTGTTGAGCCAAAACGTTTGTTTCTAGAGAGTAATAACCATTCTATCAGTTATTTAAATTAGTTTTTTCATACCAAAAAAACCCAGACAGATCACAGTTCCAGCCTCTCCAATGTGAGGATTTGTGCCTTTTTCTTTCTTTTGCCTTCCTCACCACTTGAAACAGAGCATACATATAGAACATGTGAAGCCAGTACTAGACAAAGCTTGAACCCAGTGTGACAAGTAAGGAGCTGTCAGCGGCAGCTGTATTGCTGTCTGCAGCTCAGACAACCTCCATAGCACTTACACAATTTTTTCATCTGCTTGTGTAATGACTGATCTATGAATTTGATCCATGCATTTATTGTCTGTGTTTTCTTTTTTGCAAAAAAGGTATTAGAATATTGATCAATTCTCTCTACGAGAAATGATGATCTGTTTATAATAACAGATCAGATATTCACATTATATATACATTATATTTACCTTCTTTCAATGAGTGGAAAATCATGGGTGACGGGGGAAAGTTTTGCAAATGTCCCTTATAATAAAAATGTATTTTATCATAGAAGCAGATATTGATTCCTAAACACTGTAACTGCATATCTGGATATGTGTGGATATGGGCACAGTCAGACATAACATCATTTTCTGCTCCTACCTTTGACATCCGGGGCAGGGCAATCCACTGGGAACTCAGCCTGCTCTGGTCTCCCATTCACTGTGAAGTAGATGATTTTTGTTGCCATGTCATGAATTTAGAACCACTGATGTTGCAGTGTGCAGTACTGATCTGTATCTAATCTCTGTCTCACCTCATTATCTTTCTGGTAAACACTCCACCCCCTTGTCATTATTCTCTCCACCTCCTCTTCTGCCCCTCCTTTCCTTTCCATCCCTTGTACTGTAACAGTTTTCAAAATAACAGTAAGAATAATTGATTCAAAGTAACGCCAATTATTTTCCCTTTATTATTTATTTTACATGTGGAAGCCAATTTCCACCACTTGCATGAAAGTGATTTTTCCTCATATGAACTATTATCTAATATTTATTAACTATCTCATAGTTATGTTATTAATTCATTCTTATGATGTATCTGTGATAAGTCATTTTGATCTATTATGGTATTTATGAACATGATTATAAGATTATAAAATATAAAATATCAGAAATCATGATGATATTATAGGTTGACGCCGCATTAAAGCACCTGGGGATTCAGAAATCGGCTTGCACACATTTTTATGTTCAGTCTAGTTGCATTGATTGTTTCTGTCCCAAGAGCCTTTATCCTCCGTGCTTGTAGGTGGCGCTGTGGAGGGCGCACGGCTCTAGCTCACACTCAGGCAAACCCTCCCTTCACATTTCCTCGGCTGTCACCACATGGGCAACCGGAAGAAGAGACCAGCGTGGTTAGTTGAGAGTGTTTCGACGGTTTTGTTTTGTTTAACCCCACAGCCGATGTCTCTTAGTAATCGAAATGACCGAAAGTAAAGCAGAAACGGCAACTAAGCCGGCGAAAGAACTGCTGGCGCTCAACCCTAAACAAGAGTCTGAGTTCAAGAAGAAGGTGCAGGAGGTGAAGAAGAACAAATCGGGCAAGGTGGGTCGAAATCATGTGGTGGCCCTGAAAGAAATATGGGACGGTACTACACGAGGGTGACTTAAGTTCATTTAGCTCGACAATATATTTTATCTTTATTCTCGGAGATATAACAGGCGTTACAGCTTTTCCCCCGCTCCGTTAGAATTTGTGATCTAATTCAGCAATGGCAACTGTTGACGTTTTTGCCATGACCAAGTGTTGTACTATGGCGACCCCAAGACGTTAGTATTTCCACAGAGTCCAGTATCATGGTAGTCGTTATGTCAAATGGTGACACAATAGGGTCACGTACTTGGATGCGTGCCCCGGCAGAGACCGCTGGCCTCTCGTGTAACTTGCAGATGTGTCAGCACTTGGCCTGCCTGCCGGTCCTTTTCTTTCAGCGTTGACTGTCTAGAGTTTTAGAAAATGATGAAAAGAGCTCTGTGACACACAACACTGGTAACGAATAGTAATGACAATCATAGTGTACATAGGTGTATAATATATGGCTAAAAGTGGAAAGTAAATGTCTAACTGATTGTACCCCTATACTCCAGAACGCACATTTTGTTTTTGCCGATGTAACTCTGTTCTCCCCCCCCCCTCCCGCCCTCAGGGGAACCGTTTGACCCCAGGAGTGGTTTATGTCGGCCACCTGCCCCTGGGCCTGTTTGAGCCTCAGCTCAGATCTTACTTCCAACAGTTTGGGAAGGTCTTGAGGCTGCGGCTGTCCAGGAGTAAAAAGGTAACGCTGAGAATGTAATAACTACATGTTTTACATATCTGACAGTGTCAATCCTAATTTCCTTACTTGAAGAAGTGGGATGAGAAATAATAAGAGCATTTTGGCTGTCTAAACTCTTTTTTGCTTATCCTGTCCATGGCACATAAAGCAAGAGCAAAGATTTTCTTAGTTTGCTACAGGAGATGAAGGTTGATACAGTTGTTCTGTTAGTTTAACTGGAAATTGTAGCAGTGATCCTGCTGATTGTTCGCTCCTCGGTTATTCGAATTTTGGCTCCGACTGAAAATGAGCTCAGATTTAACAGTGATCTGGGGTCAGATAACTGAGCCTAAAGTATTGTGGTATGTTTAGCTTATCACCTGCACACACATTTGCAGAGTGATAAAACCCATGTGCCAACAAAAGCATATGGAAAACTAAAATGATGTGGAGCCTACCGTATAAAAGCATTAAATGGAAATAAGTTAATCATGGGAGTCATATTAGTCTGAATCCAGTGCAGATGTGTGCTATGAACTGATTCAGACATGCGTTATTCATCTGTTTTCTGTCCTGTATCTAACCCTAACCCTTGAAGACAGGTGGAAGCAAAGGCTATGCATTTGTGGAGTATGATTGTGATGAAGTAGCTAAAATTGTCGCAGAGACCATGAACAATTACCTCATGGGAGAGAGACTCATCAAATGTGAGTATTGTGTACAAGTCTGATAATTACCAGCACAATTCCTGTTTTCCTAGAGAGCAGTCTTGGTGATGTCACCTGATGCACAAATGAGTTAAAGCAGATAAAAATGACCTAATAGGTCCTGTCAGTGCCACGACACTAAAATAGAAGAATTAGTATTTAGTCAATGTTATGTTTAATCTGTTAACTGCAAGACCACGATTTTTTGCTTGATTTTTATACCTCTCGTTAGCCTTCACACCTCATGACATTACTTTGCCGCCAGTGATGACAGTGATTTTACTGTAAAACTATTAATCTACATGCAACTCTTAACTTGTTGCTTCTTACTTTTTTCTAGGCCATGTGATTCCACCGGAGAAGGTGCACGAGAAGCTGTTTGTTGGCTCCCAAAGGGAATTTAAAGAACCCTCATATCCCGCTGTGGCACGCTACAATAAGAAACGCACAGCCGCGCAGGCTGAGAAGATGAGAGACAAACTCCTGCGGAAAGAGTCGAAGCTCCGCAAGAGGCTCGCAGCACACGGCATAGACTATGACTTCCCAGGATTTGTAAGTGTTTGGAGTTTTGAATTATAACTTTAAATGGCAGCTAGCTGTTGTCTATTTACCTGAGCTAAAAAAAAAATGTCGCCCTTGGAATAAATAGCAAACCTTAAGCACTATAAGTATATGATCACTGAATATTGGCTCCGAGCTTTGCACGTGGGAGCTTCAGATTAGGAATATAACTAACTGTCATCGTCTGGAAACATCAGATGAAGCTTTGATAATTGACATTTCTTCCAATCAAAGCATGGGGTTTTATATGTACAACATACCTGAGCTAATCCACTAGGTTTTATACTGTATGTTTGAATTATGTTAACCTTTCGTGCTCATTTTGCTTCTCCAGGCTGCCCAGGTGCCTCAGAAGAAAAAGTCCTCTGACTCCATGAATGTGTCTACGTGTAGTGATGTAAGGCCAACTTTGATGATATTATATTTAGCTTTGGCACAGACTGAAAATGACCCCAGGTGTATCAGTGGTCTGGGGTCAGATAACTGTGCCTATAGTACTGTGGTGCGTAAAGCTTATTGCGTGTGTCTCTTAGTGGCTGCGTGATAAAACCCATGTACCAACATACTGTATCAACTCCAGGGAAAATCAGAGCTGTAAAGATTCAAGGGAAAACTTGAACAAAGCAAATCGGCATCATCTCAGTACCAGAATGATCACGTGTGGCTGATGAGCTTCTCTCTTCCATTTCAGGACACCACACCGGTCTGCACCCCCTCTCTCCTGGAGAGGAGGAAGTCCATGGTCGTCGACGATGATGCAGATGACGAGATTGTTATTAAGATTCCAGCTGTAGAGAAAGATGAAGAGTGTTCTGAGGAGGAGGAGGAGGAGGACAGTAACAATGACGAGGATGATGACTCAGAGAGCGAGGATCCCTCTGAAGAGGACACAGAGGCGAAGTGAAAGTCTTCACTGTTTTATTGTGGACTAAAGGTGTCAGAGCAGAGATACATACATGTGTGCTCTTTGATTTTCTTGATGGGACGACTTCGAACTTTGTTCAGAAATCAGTGTGTCTTTCTTTATGTGGAAATCACTTTACAATTTAGAAAGAAGCTATTATGAAAGACTCCAGTGTAATTGTGGGTCTATAGTGAGTATCATGAATGGTGCTTGCAAAATCATCCTAATGAGCCTGATTTATGGGCAACAGTTGTGCTACTTTGACAAAGGCAATTTTCCATTTCAGTCTTTGAGCAGACTGTATAATTTGCCATAAAAGCCTCTAGTGTTGATAAAAAAAAATGGCAGTATTGCAGCAACATTGTCGTTTTCTTCCTAAACACACTTGTCTAAAAGCCTGGTTTACATGGATATTATGATCTTTAATAATAAACAGTGTCAGAATAGTACTCTGTTGAGCAGTATTTTCAATACACTGGAGACTTCTTTCTTATGTTACTAAAGAGAAAAAAAAACTCATACACACTGCCGACAAAATAGAAATTTAAACATAAGACACTTTGACCTGTATCAGTAGAAAAAAGCGCAGGTGTAAATAATAAAGTGAATGGTAGCTAAGTACCATTTAGCTGCTTCAGTTTCAGGGTCCTGGTATTGCCATGCTGGCTTACTGTCACACTATCATGGCTGATTGGTACACTTGAATACAACAGCGCCATCTATAATGTTATTAGAAACACCTGTGTTTTTGCTTCTATGATTAGTTTAAGTACCTGCTGTGAAAAAAAAGGCCAGTTTGTGTCATTCACTGTACATTGTGCCTGTGTTTGGTTGCCTTCACACACTGAATACAGTACACTCAAAGCTGCAACAATCACACAATAAGAACTTCTGCAATGATAATGACATGAAGCATGTTTCCACGACCAAATAGAAGGTATTGTAGCTTTGACTTCTGTTGAAATCTATAGGCTGATAATTACTCCTTTATATTAATAGGTTATAAAAATACTGATCATTCTATCCCCAGAGACTGTAAAATGGACAATTCATGTACATAAATAGTATTTTAACACTTAGATGTTTACATAGTAGAGATGGTGTAAGACATCAGTGCTGTGTATTGTCAGATTAGAAAATGGATGTTGTACATAATGAAAACTAGGCTGTATTGCTGGGACCATCATTCTCACACGGTGGCCCATGTTTGTGAGTCAAGGACCCGTCTTTGATTTTGATAATACACAAACTGCATTTTAGATTCAAATTAGAAAACCTTATCTGCAGTATATGTGAACTGGGGCTCATGTGGTCAAACCTATATTTACAGACATGTATCCATGAACTGTGATTTTGTCTTAAGAAAGACACTGAACCCTTAAGTTGTTACTTTTCTCTTTCTGTGTGCAGCAGTTTAGTAAAAATATAAATGCCCTCTGTTTTGTCGAATGGCAGCTACCTTCTTACTGCTCAAGAGACACAGAATCCCTCTGTCCAGTAGATGTCGCTACATGACGAGTTATACACATCCATAATGCACATCAACAGGGTTTTTTTTTTCTTTTTCTTTTTTTTGCATTGCCATGCGACAGTTTTCCAAGTGCCAACATCATCCCTGGGTCGACTGCGCCTGCGCACGACGATCCCATTCTTGTCCTGCAGGCAACATTCCGGGTGGAGAGTGTGAGAGAAAAAGAAAGACAGAGGAGATTTCAGGCCGTAGACTGTATATTTACAACAAGGAATAAACAGTCGTATGTCCGAGCCAGCTGCGGCACTTAAGCAGGATATGGTAAGTAGAGACATGAATGATGTGGCTAAACCTCCTCGCCTCCTTGTCACATTTTGTCTTTGTGCTGCCCGTCTGCCTGGCTGTGAACTGACGTTTCATTGAAAGGAAGGGCTTCGCTAGGGGCTAGCTTTAGCTTTTATTCCCTACACACCTACTTTGTCTGGCACAGTGGAAAGGTTAGCTTTCTGTTTTATAGAGGAACAAAGAAAAAGGGGTGTTTCATGGGCATGGGGCTAAGATACAGGGGAAGCTTTTTTTTCACGTTGGCAGTGTCTGGAAGCTGTTGAAGCTGATGGTCAGGTTCTGAGCTAGCTGGAGCTCAGCTAACGTTGCACAAAAGCAGAGGTGTGTGTGTATGTGGTGGTGGTGTGGGTGGGTGGGTGTGTGTGTGTGTGTGTGTGTGTGTGTGTGTGTGTGTGTGTGTGTGTGTGTGTGGGGGGGCAAGACATACCGAGCAAATCTGTTTTACAAGGATGACTGGCTTGTCAAAGGTCTGGTATAAACTGAACAAAGCATTGGTAAAATTACAAGATATTATAGGGGGTGTATTAATAAAACCATTCTATGAGAAACCGAAATGTTGTGGACATATTGTGCATTTTTATGCCTTCAGTTACATTTTTAACAGCTCATTTAAACATACCTATTATGTTATTGCTAAAATTTGATTAGACTCAGACCAGTGCAGCTTCTTCAACATTTACTTACACTCATACACACACACCCTCACACTTAACTGTCCATGCATACACAGTCGTCTGCAATACTTACACACATAGACATATGCATATACACGTTCACACAGTCTGTGTTATTGGTTCTGTTGTTTTACTCCTGATTCTGTTTTTTTCCACTTACCTCGTTAGAACTGCGCCAAAGTCAGCAGTGTTAACCGCTGAGCTATCCAGCTGCTGAGCTATCCAGCTGCTATATATAAAAATTAGTAAAGAAGAAGTTCTGACATTATTTATTGTATTAAGGAGAAAGTATTTCACACAATATGGCAGTTAAAAGGTCATAGTCCAGTGAATCTGGTCCATATCTAACTCCAAGACATGCTGGTTGGATTTTCACCTCTTGGAACAAAGGGCCACATCAGATAAAGGTTGTTTAAGCATTCCTTTCTGGAAGATAATCTTGTCAAACAAAAAGGTTGGGGTTATTTGGACGGAGGGAGCCTCACCAGAATATGATCGAGCAGTCTGGAACTGGAGCAAATATACATACTGCAGTGACGTACTTGAGTCGTATTCATTTGGAGTTTTTACTGAAGCTTAACCCCTCAGCCCCTGTGTTTCCATGACTGTAGTGGGTTTTCAAGCTGAGTATTTGAAGCTGCCGGAGAGGAGGGGCGATGTGTGTTTGGGTGAGGTTTAGTGTTGATTGCTGTACAATTATTTGGCTCCTTTTTAAAATTCTTGGTGTAAAATTGTTGTCCAAGCAGTTTTGCTATGACTCTCATCATTGGCAGCCAGTGTCTTGCTCGGCAACATTAGCCTAATTAACACTATTGGGGAATGCTGGCAATATACTAACACTATGGCCAAAACTATTCAGACACCCAAACATTACACCAATATGTGGTAGTTGCACATCTCACTGCTAAACCATGATGATTGATCCGCTGCTCTAGCAGCCTCCACTCGTCTGGTAAGGCCTTCCATGGGATTTTGGAACCTGGCGGCAGGGTTTTGCTGCTATTCAGCTATAAGAGCATTAGTGAGGTTTGCCACTAATGTTGGGCAATAACACCTGGTTCACAGTCGGCTTTCCGGTTCATATCAAAGGTTTTGGATGGCATTGAGGTCAGGGATCTTCTTCCACACCAGACTGGGAAAACAGGAAACTCTCTTCTCTTAATTGTTGCCACAAAGTTACACACTATTGTCTAGAGTTGAAACAATCAATCGATTAATGGATTAGTTGATTGACAGAAGAATAACCAGCAACCATTTTGATAATTGGTTGTTATACCATTTAAACCATTTTCAAGCAAAATTCCAAACATTATCTGGTTCAGCTTCCCAAATATGAGTATTTGCTGCTTTTCTTTTCTTTATGTGGTAGTAAATTGAATATCTTTAGGTTCTGAAACTTTGATTGGACAAAACAAGCAATTTGAGGACACATGTTAAACTTGATTTAAACCTGTCATTTTCACTGTTTTCTGACATTTCCGTCCAAATAAATGATCACAAAAATAATGTGCAGATTAATCCATAATGAAAATAGTTAGATGCAGCCTTACTGTTGGCCATATAGTGTATATCAGGTTAATTTTAGTAGATAAACTGCTCTCCTTTTTTCCAGAGTATTTTTATGTACCATGAGCTTAATCACTAATGATGTTTCTAATTTAAATTAAGAGATTTGTTAATGAATTGACTCTGTCCTATTGTCTGCTGTCCTCTCTGCTCCTCTAGGGCTCCCCAGGGCAAATCCCGGGACAAGACATGGATCTCTAAGCCAGTCCCCTCCATCCATCTACATTTGCTGCCTTGCCTGCTGCTAGCCTACACCACCTCTTCTACCCCAGCTATAGTGGTTTGGTTCAGGCTCCTCTAAGAAAGAAGAGGAAGAAAAAACCCAAGTGGGAGGGTGCAGTAAACTTTCCCCAGCTGCTGTCCAGACACACACATGCTGCATTGCTGCCATTCCCCAAGCCCTCCTCCATCCATCCCTGGGGCACGGCCACTAGCTTGCTAGCGAGCTAGCCCTTGGCACAAAAAGAAGGCCTGTCCTCGGGTATAAATAAATACAAGCAGAGTGTGTACACTTGCCCCTTTCTTTTTCTCCCTTTTCTGGGTCAACCAGCCACATACTCACCAAGTGAGGCTCCTTTTGTTTAGCTGTCAGTCCCACTGCTTTGAGCAGTGGAGGATTGCTAGTAGACAGTCAGTCAGTCAGTCAGTCAGCAAGGCAGACTGAGGAAGCCAGGGGGGGTGTTTATCAAAGGCCAGGATGATGGAGCCCAGCATGGAGAACTGCCTGGCCCAGGTCCTACAGAAGGACATGGGCCGACGGCTGCAGGTAGGACAAGAGATCATTGATTACATTTTGGACAAGGAGAAGTCTCACGACCTGGAACAGGATCAGACAGCACTGGACAAAATGGTTGACGGCATCGCCAGCTCCTGGGTCAACTCCAGCAACTTCAAGGTAAACTCAACTGACGAGGCAGTAAACTGCATTGGGTTTCAGACAAAAGTACAGTATATTGCTGCACTCAGACATCTCAGTGCATGCCTTTTTATTCTCAATTAACAATTCAACATTTTCCTCCCTCTGACATTTTCTGTATATTGTGGACTGACTCTCCTCTCATTAATGGAAGCGGTAGTGTTGTGTTGACCAGCATGCTTTAAGTGTTGTTTTTCCTATTGTTTATTAGAAAAGTTTGGTCATGGCTATTTCAACTGTGATGTATGCTTACCTTTGAGATAAAGGGTTCAAAGTAACTTTATAGTTTAAATCTCAGATTTATAAAGCTATCATTCATTTAGATGATGCTGTTTTCAGTTGTCCAAACAGTGCTGAACATTGCCAGTTTATATTACACATATGATAGATGCTACTGGTCTTTGAGTCAAATCAAACACCTGGAAAACAACTGTGCTACAGTGTAAGCTTGTTGCAGCATTCTGTTTCTTTTCTGTGTTTAGACAGCACTTCTGTTTCATTGTAAAGCCATATAATAGCCTCTTTTTAGTTTGTTTAAGGAAGAACTTCCAGTTTTTCTGACCTTTTGCTGTGCAGTAAAGCAAAATGCTCTCATGCAGGCAAAGGCACATAACATTATTGTTTTGCTTCAGCATGGCTCACATTCTTCTCCTCTGATTGATTGTGCTTTATTTTGGAGTTGAATCTAGGGCACAGTTTTATCTGACCCTGAATCGCAGCCACAGGTTGCTTTCTCTGCCATGCCTCCAAGAACACATTGTTTACTAAAGCTCTGATTTCATGTTGGGATATGCTGCTTTTGCTTTGTCTGTGCCTAGAAATGTCAGACACCTCTGCCTGAACAAAGCCAAGCCTGCCCCCACACCCTACATACTATAGCAGAGCGAGGATGAGGAAGGCTTTTAGTTGTTTTTCTTTCTCTTAGTGTCTCTGCAGTCTCAGTGCTGTGGTGCTAATTTGTGCCTGATGGTACTTTTTGTGTTTGCATATTATAACATTTGTTGCTCTCCTGTGTTTTTTTTCTCTCGGAATTCCGGCACATGGCCTGAGAGAAATGGCGATGAGAGGCCAGAGAAAGTTCGAAATGTGAGTTTAGGACATGGAGCAAGAATGAGCTTAATTGGATCTGGCCTGGTTACAGCTCAGATGAGGGGGTACTGGGAGGCCAGAGCAGGCAGATATGGGGTTTCATAAAGAGTTGATACTTTTGGTCATAGACAAAACTTCCTTCATTGTGCCATGTTAGAAGTTTGCCCTGTTTGAGGTTTATGATATACAATTAGGTCCATAAGTATTTGGACAGTGACACAGGTTTTGTAATTTTGCCTCTGTACACCACCACAATGGACTTGAAACAAAGCCATCAAGTGATTGAAGTGTAGACTTTCAGCTTTAATTCAAGGGGTTTAACAAAAACATCACATTAACCGTTTAGGAATTACAGCCATTTTTATACAGTCCCTCATTTTCAGAGGCTCAGATGTAATTGGACAAACCAACACAATTCTAAATATTAGGATTATTTTTAAATACTTGAATGAAAATCCTTTGCTCTTGGGTTGCTCTCACAGTATGTTGTTGGTCATTATCCATCTGACTGTGAAGCACCGTCCCATCAGTTTTGCAGCATTTGGCTGAATCTGAGCAGATAGTAAAGCCCTTCACACTTCAGAATTCATCCTGCTACTTCTATCAGCAGTCACATCATCAATAAACACCGGTGACCCGGTTCCACTGGCAGCCATACATGCCCATGCCATACCACTGCCTCTACCATGTTTGACAGATGATGTGGTTGCTATGGAACATGAGCCATTCCCTCCCTTCTCCGTACTCTTCTCTTCTCATCATTCTGGTACAAGTTCACCTGGGTTTCATCTGTCCAAAGAATCTTGTTCCAGAACTAGGCAGGTATTTTTAGAGGTTTTTCTGTCAAAGTCTATTCTGGCCTTTCTGTTCTTGAGTGTTACCAGTGGTATGCTCCTTGTGGTAAATCCCTCTGTATTTACATTCATGAAGGCTTTGAGAAATGCAAGAAATTAGTTTTCCTGTTGTAAGCACTGGATAGAAGATGCGTTGTTTTTCTGTGTTTTCTGGGTACTAAAAGGCTTGTAGAGGCTTAGGTGAGTCAGTCTGTCAACCTGTCACAACAAGTGACGATGTATACCTTCTTTGGGCTGATAGGGCTGCTACAAAAACATATCTTTATTTTTTCAGTGGCACTATTTTTCTTGTTAGTTACCCCCTTAGAGGCAGTATCCTTAGCACAGGCCAACCCGATCACTTGGTAACTAATATGGAAACTATTCAGTTCGAGAGAGAGAGAGAGAGAGATTCATTCACCATAAATGGAGGTTTGGGGGTTGCCTCTAAAACAAGGCAAACTTCAGTTTAGTATTCAGGCAAACACTGTGCTTTCTTTGCAATACATACCTTTTTTTGTTTAGATAACAAACATTAGATTGTTTTACCACCATACTGGTTAACTGACAAGTGTAAGGGATAACTCTTTTTGCAGAAGAACAGAACCACTCAGTGTACTCTTCCTTCTATATCTCTGATTGGAATGGGTTTAACATCTTGTCAGGCTAACAATAAATTTCAGTTTGGGCTCACAGCACATTTGAGATTTAAATGTATTTTATTTTTCTGGAACAAAATAAAATTTTGGACAGCAACACTAGTACTGTATCTCAGCTGTTTTAAAACATAAAAGAAGGGCCTACCATGGTTACTAAGAGAGAAACAAACTTCATTTGTTCCTTTTTACAGTCTCAAGCAGGAGAGCACAGGGAGGACAATTTGTAACTTTTTTACGTTAATACTTTTGGAAGTGTCAGGCTCTAAACCTTTTGAATTTCAGCTTAGTTCAAATGATTACTGAAGCATTACAGTATGTTTGCAGCTGTTAATAGTATAGTAGTGTAGACAGTATACATTAAAAAAAAAAAACTTTTGATTGGGGACTATCAGGTGTTCTCCTTGTCACTGTAAATGCTCCAGCTAACTTGTTATGTTTTAATGTTGTATCAAAGATAATAATAAGGGTGGTCTCTTTTATGTGGCAGAATTGGCCACTAACCTCCTGCCTAACAAATAATCTATACGCAAGTTCCAGTGCACCTAGGGAAAACGTGAAACAGGAAAGCCTACTTGTTTGGCATTGGTAACATATTGGAAAATGTTAATAAATTCCCCTGTAGATTTTATTCACCTTTGGAAAATGAATTCTTACAGGTAATTCTAAATTTAAGGAAAAAATCCTTCAATAGCCAGGTGTAATAAATCACATAGAAATTACCATTTTTAATGCTCTTGTAAGACTCGTCTAGCATGATCATGTTACGTGATGCAACTTCACCATTTCTTTGTTTATTCCCTAATATCCATATAAATAGGAGTGACTTGTCTTTGTGTGTGATGTGATCAGTATTGTCTTGGAAATGCCCTTCTTAAAGGAGCAGAAAGTGTGAACATCACTGACTGCCGTTGCCAGGCTATTTTGATTGTTTCTAAATATAGCGATTTAATGATTCATTTAAATACATTTTAAAATGGAAAGAGTCATGTGCTTGGTAGACAACTCTTGATTGCAGTTGTCATTTTCCAGAGCGACCTCCTTCTCTGTGTCTCATCCATCTCAGGGTGTGTCAAGCTACCAGCCACCTCCCACCTGTGGTTTCAGCTGCTAAATCAACACAAAACAAGTCTGCATATGCCTAATGATTGGCTAATTACAGAGGTGTGGTGCTGTTAAGGAAGCAAGACTGAGTGAGGAGCAGCAGTTTGTCAGAAAAACACTGAATTTCACTGTGATGGTTTGTAGATAATTGCAGTCTCTAGATAAGGTTATATTTAGTCTGTTAGTTGTCTGAGTGTCCTTTAGTGCATTTCTGCTCTTGCTGTGTGCACAGGCTTGATATATGAAGTGTTCCCTGCGTTCTCCATAATTGTTGGTTCATCCTGTCTTGTCATGCAGAGACCACGCCCACCTCAAGATTCACACTGATGCAGTATTTCATGAGCTCTTGTGTGATTACATTCAACACACACCTGGGTCACATGTCTTTTATTCATACCAGTTATATTGTATCAAATTTTAATGCTTTTTTTTAATGCAGTTATCTGACCTACTACTACAACACTAAAAGAAGCTTAAATCATCATGCCAACAGCATTGACTGACTGCATTGGTTTAAGATGGTAGATTTAACAAAATAATCTTATGACCCTATAATGCTGGTCATACAAATAATTCTCAGAAAAATAAAGAGCATTAAATAAAAAAGGGAGCATTGCTGACTTGTCCTTTGGTCAGAACATGATTGGGGTATTCTGAAATTTTAAGTAATCAGTCTTAAAAAGACTGATTGTCTTTTCAGCAAGAGAAGACAATGAGAAAGAATATATTATATTTGATTGACATTTTCACTCAAACACACTCCCGTGCATAGATTTTGAGATTTCAGTGGCCCCAGTGGGAATTACTGTCGACAGATTTCAGCCCAAGTTTAACTCCCGATGCTGCAGGACCGCAAAACAGCAGTAAACAAACAGTAAACAAGGGTGTGATTTGCACTTCAGTCCACCTGTGATCCGCCTTTTTTTTCACTCCTCTCCTGCCTCTAGGAGACCAGTTAGGCTCTTGTCATTAACCATTCATCATGTAACCCCCCCATTATTTTCATCTCTATCTCTGCCTGTACAAAGCTGAGCCTGGGAGCAGAGCTGGTTTACTAACTAAATCAATTCAGGCTGGCAGGACTGGTTTCCGGTTTGGCAAGCATTGAAGTGATCGCTCAGACAACCTAGTGCAACCTGTAATGTTGTTCAGCCATATCTGTGCCGAGTGGCCTGAGCAGACCACAGGCAAGACGTTTACAGGATCAGTACTGATGTACAGTGGTTTCAGAGAGTATTCAGACCGCTTCACTTTTGCACACTCTGTTGTGCTGTAGATTTAATTCTAAATTTATAAATTTGCCAACTCAATAACCCAATGACAAAGTGAAAACATGATTTTAGAATTCTTTGCAATTGTATTAAAAATCAAAACTAAATCTCTCATTTACAAAAGTATCCAGATCCTTTGCTGTGGCACTCCTGTGGTCAGATGCATCCTCTTTGCTTTAATTACCCTTGAGATGTGTCTAGAACTTGACTGGAGTCCACCTGTGGCAAACTGAATTATCTGGACATAGTTTAGAAAGGCATACACACTTTCTCTCTGTAGACCTCCATGATAAAATTGTGGTGAGGCAGAGATCAGAGCAAGGATATAAAACCATTTCTTAAGCTTTGAGTGTTCCCAGGAACACAGTGGCCTCCATAACTGTGAAATGGAAGAAGTTTGGAACCACCAGGACTCTTCCTAGAGTTGGCTGTGCGTCCAAACTGAGTAAGAGGGCAAGAAGGTGGTCAGGGAGGTGACCAAGAAACCCACGGTCACTCTTAACAGACCTTTACAGGTCTTCTACTGAGATTGGAGAACCTGTCAGAAGGATGCCCCCCTTAGTATTACTCCATCAACCACTTTATGGTAGAGTGGCTAGATAGAAGCCTCTTAAAGTAAAAGGCATATGACATCATGCTTGGAGTCTGCTAAATGGCATCTAAAGGATTCTTGAGAGCACGAGGAGAAAGATTCTCTGGTCTGATGAGACAAAAGTTTAACCCCTTGGACAGAGCTCCAAACACTACCAGACTTAGACCGGGGCAATGGTTCACCTTTCAGCACAACAATGACCCAAAGATTACAGCCAAGACAACACTGGTAAAGTCTCTGACTGCCCTTGAGAGGCCCAGCCAAAGCCCAGACATAAAGATGGCAGGTCAGATGGACAGAGAATGATAAACTGCCCCAAATCCAGGTGTGCAAAGCTTGTAGAGACTCACCCAATAAGGCTTGAAGCTCTAATTACTTCCAAAAGGACTCCTGCAAAGAACTGAATACTTTTAAGAGATTTCAGTTTTTGACTTTTAATAAAGTTGCACAAATTTTACAATTAAATCTACAACACAATAAAGTGTGCAAAAACTGAAGTGGTCTGAATAATTCAAAGCCACTGTACTGAGGATTGTCGTACAGGCCACCAGTATGCAACTGACAGAAATTCTTTTACACTGCCCTATAAGAGGTCTGCATCATTTGGGGGACAGCATTTTCACTGTTACCTTACTTCCAGCTTTAGGGACAGTTTAATAGCTGGTGTTGTGTCTAATGTGTTATCATTCAGGTGTGTTCAAGTGTATGAAACAAGCTGAAAAACGTACTCTTGACTTGCAATTTTACTTCTGGTCATGACTACCAACTAGTCATTTACATTCTACCTGCTTCATATCTAAGTATCAGGCCTGTGTTCAGTTTCTCTCCTAATTTCAGATCCACAGATGCGTCAGGAACCTGGTAAGACTACCATTGCGTCTTCTGCACTGTTGTGGGCTTCAGTCAGCTCAGTGTTTCTGTCTAAACTTGTGTTTCTCAGACTAAAGGCAGGGGACTGGTGCGTCTTTGGGGAGCCATTCAGTTACTGGTCCCTCGGTTTATTTCCTGGTATAGAATGGCTTTTTCTCTACTGCTTATTACTGTTTACTGTTTGGCTTTATATAGGATGGTGATACCATTACTTCTTACTCATTTTCATAGTTTTTCTGGTCTCTGAGACCAAAAGGTTTGAGAATCAGTGTTTACCATGTGTATCACAACAATGACTTTGTATTGTATTATACAACAAGTGTGTTACTACAGACTGAGTAGGCCTAACAAAGGACCAAAGCATTGTCTTTCTTCAACATACAAAAATTACAGTTGCTAATTTGTAAGGCTGAGTATCATGTGATTTGAGCTGAAACAATTATTCGATTTAATTGATTGGTTGATGGATAGGAAATTGTTCAGCAACTGTTTGTATAATCGAAGAATCCTTTCAGTAATTTTTAAAGCAAAAATAGTGAAACAATACCCACTGTTCACTAATTCCAGCCTTTCAAATGAGTGGATTTCCTGCTTTTCTTTGGCATTTATCATTTAAAAACGAAATATTTTTAGGTATTTGCACTTTTGGTCAAACAAAATAGCTTCCAATCTTTTGACGTTTCTAAGACCAAATGACTAATTGAAAAAATAATTGGCAGATTACTAATGAAAATAATCTTTAGTCGCAAGTACATCTGGTGTACTTTCAGGGTTTTGCAACTGAATCATGGTGATACAATGCAGCAAGTTGCTTTAGGGGGGAAACAACAGCAAAAAATGAACAAGGACAGAAAGCCTTTTTTTGGGGGGGGGGTCAGGATGTAGTGTGTGGCTAGAGGGAGGATGTTTGGCTAGAGGGAGGATTGATCAGTTGACATCACCAAAGACTGGATCGATAGATACTCAAACACTGAGGCAACTAATTGTTTGAGGGAGCAGCTGAATGACATCCCTTTGAAGTTGTACTCATAAAAGACTGTTTCTGTTGCCCTGCAGGGGAATATAATGTCTCAACAGGATATTTTACAGCAAATTATGTGGCCTAATAAAGCGAGACATTTTAAGTGCTTACATTCGTTAGCTGCTAAATGGGATGCGGCTAACTGAGACAATCAGGTGTAATGTGGCTGGAATCCAATATTAATATGAAATTACGTAAAACTGAAAACTTTATACCAGCATGGTGAAAGATTTACTTTAACCCCACTTACCGCCTCATTCTCTCTTGTTTTCCATTTTGCCTTTTTATGTGCAAAAAATATAAGTATAAATGTAGGGATGTTCTGAATGTGTTTTTTTTGGCCCTGATTCCCATATCCGAGTAATTTATTATTTTAATAAAAAAATATTTTTACTCAATCTACGAAAATGTTGATTATATATGTATTTGACACATGGAATTAACAGCTGTAGTCCACTGAATCTGACACATCTTTTTTACCTGCTACTTGATCAAAATACTCAGGGTCCTGCTTCAAAAACATTAAGTATAAAAGCTTAAAATTTCGCAATGATATGAATGAAAGTTTAACTAAGCTACCGAAAACACATTGATTCTTAGTTTCAGGGTGATTTATACACTATTGAAAATATAATTATGAATATTATATTCCCTTTCTTCCAAGAGATTCCCCTAAATCCTGTAATTTTTATGCAAAGGCAACTGGACTTGCTTGAGGTTCTGGAAGACGTTTTGCCTCTCATCCAAAGGGCTTCTTCAGTTTTTACTGACTAGTGGGGAACTCCGGGTATTTATTATCTGGTTAGATCAGCAAGTTGTTGAGGTCAAATGAGTCGTTGACCCTCCCGGTCATCATATCAGTCGTTAGGATCACATGGGTCGAGGTGTGGATGGGTGCTAGCACCTTTAGGGTCGTTAGGGTGACAAGTGAGTCGTTGACCCACCCTGCCATCATGTGCGTGGTCACATGAGTCCTGGTGTGGATGGGTGTTCAGCTGTCTGGGGAGTGAATTTACCTACAACTGCATTGTAGGTGGCTGAGAGGTGGTGTCTCAGACCACGTCCTCTGTTTAGTGACGGTTGTTCCAGATTGACAAAAATGGTTTCTTTCACTCCTCTTTCAAACCACCGGTCTTCTCTGGCCAAATTTCGTATATCACTGTCCTGAAAAGAGTGTCCTTTGTCCTTAAGGTGCAGGTGGACTGCTGAGTCCTGACCTGAGGAACTGGCTCTCCTGTGTTGTGCCATGCGCTTATGTAGCAGTTGTTTAATTGCCCATTCTACAAGTCTGTGTATTCCTTGCTACATTGGACTGTGTAACTATGTTGTTCTGCTTGTGCCTGAGTATTTTGTCCTTAGGGTGGACAAGTTTTTACCTCAGTGTTACTGGGCTTGAAATGCACAGGGATGTTATG